>NW_012123376.1:2878894-2900830 GCF_000951035.1 Colobus angolensis palliatus | reverse complement strand
AGGAAGGAAGGAAGGAAGGAAGGAAGGAAGGAAGGAGGAAGGAAGGGTCACCAAAAATTGCAGTATCTCGTGTTAAATACAACAAAAGAAATAAAGATCTTTTGGCGATCACAGTGGTTGGCTTTCCCAACTCTACCCAGGTTTCATAGATCTGCAATAAACCATGTGTTCTACAGGGTCTTGGATACTTACAGTGTTTGAACCAGTACTGAGCATGGGCTTGATTAATAACTAACAAATATTATACTTGATAAATATTAATGGATAGGGTGCAGTGAAAGCTTGTATATACCAAGTAATTGTTTTTCAATGCACAGAGTAAAAGATAATTTAAGGTCAATAAATATTATTTATCTAAATTCAATATTTGCTTTCTTCTAATACAATTATAATATGTTGCTAAAATAAAATTGGTTATATTGCTGAAATAAAATCATTTTTTGTTGTAAGGACTTTGGCTTTTATTCTGGATGAAATGGAAAGTATTGGAGAGTATTGGAGAGCCAAGTAATGACATTATCTGGTAAATATTTTTTCACCATGGCCACTATATTGAGGATAGACCAAAGGAAACAAAAGTAGTAGAGAGACAAGTTAGGAGGCTATTGAAATGATCTGGGAAAAAGGCGATCTTGACATGGACCAGGGATGAAGTGAAAGAACTAAAACGTAGTTAGACCAAGAGTGAACCCTAATGTAAATTATGAACTTTGCATGATAATGATGTGTCAATGTAAGTTCATCAATTGTAACAAATGCACCACTCTGGTAGTGGATGTTGATAATAGGGGAGCTATGCAGTTGTGGGAGCTGGGAGTATATGAGAAATCCCTCCACCTTCCATTCAGTTTTGCTGTAAACCTAAAACTGTTTTAAAAGCTAAAGTCCATTTTTTAAAAAGTGGTTAGACTCTGCATACATACTTTGCAGACAGCAGTGAAATATTTGGTCAGAGAGAAGACATAGATCAAAAGAGAGAGAGGAGCTCAGGCTGACTCTGAGGACTCTGAACACACAGGAAGATTGAAATTGAGGTGTCTGGTAGGCATCAAGTAGACTGAGAAGGCAGTTGGACATACAGGTCTGGAGTCTGGGGAGCCACTACCAACTGTAAGAACTGCTGAACGTGACAGATCTGTGAATTCTCACCCTTCTGGAAAGTTTACCAACATGTCTGGGCCCAAGGTCATTCCATACATCTAGAAAGTTTATACAATTGGTTAAAACATGGAGATATGGGTGGATACTATATTCACCTTAAACTATAATGACTGTCAATTCAAGTCCTAATTCAACTGTCACCTAATGTATTGGTGTTCAGGAACCTCAAAACAGGAAAGCAAAAGAGAGCCTTTATTTATTTCCTTACTTATTCATTTATTTTTAATTGACAAATTAAAATTGTATGTATTTATTATACAACAAGATAATACTGTTTTAAAATATGTGCAAATTGTGAAATGGCTAAATTGAGCTAATTAACATCTGCATTACTTCCCATACTTAACATTTGTGGGGTGAGAACACTTAAAATCTATTCTCACAGCACTTTTCAAGAATATAATGAGAGCAGACATTTTTACACAGTTATATTCCTTCTGACATCTTGTGGGATTTTCTGGAAGTATATAAAATGGCAAATACATTTGAGGTAATTCCATTCTATTTTAACAATATTTATTGAGCATTTGTGATGGGATGGTTGCCAAGAGACCTACAAATTAAATAGAAATCCCATAAATTTTGCAAAAATATAAAATATTATAGCTCTCAAGATACCTATAGTCTAAAGGGGAAATATACACAAAATAAGGAGATATGCTTCAAAGGCAGTGGTTTTTAAACTTTAATGTGCATAAGCATCTCTGTGTCCAACCCCAGAGATTCTTTTGGTGGATCTGGAGAGAGGCCTAGCAATTTAACAAAATTTCATGTGATTCTAATGAAAATGGTCTGTGGCTATAAATAATAGGACCAACTTTCAAATGTATCCAATGAAAACTATCCTTATTAATTTATAATGTTATATGTCTAACCCAGATACAAAGTGGGGGTACCTTATATTGGAGATGTCAGTAAGGTTGGCTCAAATTCCAAAGCCTGGCCCTATGAAAGTCTAAGATCCCCTTAAAGATCTCCATATATTCTAAGGAAGTAAATTTTCACTCTTATGCTCAATTCTCCCTCTCAGAAATCTGCCTCTATCTGTAGATGACCCTTGAACAACGGGAGTTTGAATTGCACTGGTCCAATTACAGGCAGATTTTCTTTTGCCTCTGCCACCCCTAAGACAGTAAGATACCAACTCCTCTTTTTCTTCCTCCTCCTCGGCCTATTCAATACGAAGACAGCAAGGATGAAGACATTCATGATGATCTACTTCCAGTTCATGCATAGTAAATGTATTTTCCTTATGATTTTCTTAATAATATTTTCTTTCATCTAGGTTACTTTATTGTAAGAATGTAATATATAATAGATATAATATCCAAAATATGTGTTAATCAACTATGTGTTTGGTAAGACTTCCAGTCAAAGGTTGGTTATTAGTATTTAAGTTCGGGGAGGTTTAAAATTTACATTCGGATTTTTGACTGTGGCAGCAGCAGAGATGGGAGTTGGCATCCCTAACCCTTGTTTTGTTCAAGGATTAATTGTATACTGTTTCTTTTCTGCACCATTTTTACAAAAATGTGAGCCTCCCTCCCATATCACCCTGTCATACACACACACACACACACACACACACACACACACACACACAGTGTTAAAAGGCAGTATAGACTTTACTAAACTGTTGGGGCAAATGTTGAGACAAAAAAAGAGTGGACTGTAAAAATGGTATTAACTTTCAATTCAGCATTAGATATTGCATCCACAAATCAGAAACTGGCTCCAAGCTTTACTAGAATTACATGATGTAATAGCTCTAAACCAGAAGTGAGTAATATTTTAAATTAATGTTTTATGGAGATATAGAAATATCAGGTTATTCTCTGGAATTATCTCTTACTAAGCTAATAGAAACAGAAATTACTGTGTCTCCTTGGTCTTGAAGGACAGGTGACACTTTAGGAATTTTCTATTCTTCATCAGCATCTATGAATCTATGGGTAGTTACTACTGTTTGCTTAGAACTTTCCTCTAAGGCTCCCTAAAACAATATATTTACATATGATATGCACCGAGCTTGAAACTTGCAGTAGTAAGCAGTTCATTTAAAATTTGGTGACCTAAGAGACTAAACAGGAAGTCAGAGGAGCCGTATGCTATGGAACTACTAAACCAACAAAGGATAATTTCAGGAGCTTGTCAGAGAACTCTGTACATATGATACCCATTCCAGCCTAATTTACAGTACCCAGGGCAAGGGAGAAAATGTCTCCAGGCTCCTCTCTTTGGTATGGATATTGCCTCACCCTGATACAAAAAGCAATATAAAGTTATACTGCACATAAAAATATAAACACACCAACTACATAATCAAATTCAGTTATACATTAGTGATCTACACAATGTGCTGATGCGTTATTATTCTTGAAATGATTAGACAAATCAGGAGAGAGAGAATCCTTGGGAAGAGCTCCAGAGAGGAACAGAAATCTGAAGCAGAGAAAGGATGGGCATATATTTATAAGGAGAAATGGAGACTAAAACTGGAAGTTGATGATACACTGGTAAAGAATGACAGGGATTTTTACCTGATTGAAGCAGCATGCCCACCTGTGCATTATTGACAATGAGGTTGGATAATTTGTAAAGATGCAAGTGGTTCTTCAAGAACGTTAGAGGCTTCATTTCAAGCACATAATTAGGAGACAGAAGATGATCATTTTAGAGCTTGGGGAGGATTCAATTCAAAATATAAAAGTGAACAACTTAATTTTTAAAAGAAAGTTGCATTGTGTTGTAAAAGTGGACTAGTGGAATATGCTAGTGCCTCAATAAGACTAATGAACAATAAATGAATAGACAATTATTATAGTTGCCCATATAATGATAATAGCTAATGTCTACTGAGAGTGTATTATGTGCCAGGTAAAGTTATAAATAGCTTTACATGTATCACCTTGCTTATTTCCCTCTACGACCTATTCAGATAAGCAGCATTATTTTAACTTTTCTACTGATGAGGAAATTGAGGCACGAGGTCATTAAATCACATACCTAAGTTTGCATAGTAAATGAAAGAACTGGGATTTGAACCCAAGCAGTCTGGCTCGTAAGTCTTATCTATTAGCTACTATAACTCACTGCAGGGTGCATAGCACAATATAAAGAGATAAAAAAAAATAGAGCTCATAAGCATTACCAACAAGAACTGTAAATATTTACGGGTCAAATGAGAGAAAAGAGCTGAAGATGACTCCAAAGTTTCCCGTGTAAAGAACAGGAAAGATTGATAGTGTGTTTGATTACTATTTAAGTTTTAAAAGAGTATTAATGACACAATAATAGAGAAAGCTGATGATGTATTTGCCAATCAATAGATGAAGATCATTTCTTTTAATGTAAAAATTTTTCCACATTGAGAAAAAAAAATAGATGAGGAGTTGATTGTGCCTCTTAGTAGGTATATTTGAAGTACTGTAGCTATTTTTCATGTGAGATAATACTCTGTATTTATGTAACACACTTCTTCTAAGGAGCTCAAAGCATTTTACCACAATGCATTACCTTATTCATCCTCATAACATCCCCTTTTAAGAAAGAAAGTGTCAAGTATAATGACCACAATTTTACAGATGGGAACACTAAGACAAATGAAGTTTCTGACTTGCCAAGATCACAGACAACGCTGTAGCAAAACTAAGTATAGAATTTGTGCTTTTTGAAATTTAAAATTCTTTCCAATGGTATATCTTAAATTTGCCTTAACGTTTAGCATTACTTTATAAATTCACATATTTGGAATCATGTTATAATCTCATATTATCTGAGTAGTATGCATCATGAATTTGGTAATCAAATTGAATAACTCTATAAAATGCAAAAAATCAATGCTTCATCCTTTTACAAAATCAAAACTTTCCTTCTCAATTAGGCATTTAATATGCCTGGTTTAAACTCTAAAGAAGTTTTGATATGTATAAGAACCCTTTCTGAGAAAATGCTGTCTTTTTCTTGAAGAAATTTTGGCATTTGGAAGCCCAAAATTATCAATAACTAATAAAGATAAGATGATACAGACAAACACACATACACACACACACACACACACACACACAGGTAATGGAGCAAAAAATTCAGTGGTTTATTTAAAGGAACTTCCATATTTTCTCCAGATATAGGAGGACAAACACCAATGCCCTTAAATCTTAGGAAAATTTTTTAACTAAAAAATTGTTACAGTACACTTCTATATCAATGAAGATTTCTATCCCTTTTTAAATTTACTTCATTATGAATATAATGCAAAAGTAATTGGTAATTATATATTTAGATGTTCAAGTCTTTAAAAAAGAGAGAAAAGTGGGGGAGGGATTGCATTGGGAGTTATACCTGATGTAAATGACGAGCTGATGGGTGCTGATGAGTTGATGGGTGCAGCACACCAACATGGCACAAGTATACATATGTAACAAACCTGCACGTTATGCACGTGTACCCTAGAACTTAAAGTATAATAAAAAAAAAAAAAGAAAAAAAAAAGAGAGAAAAGAAAAAAGGGTCAACTTAATTTTTTTTAAAGCTGATAGAATATGTTCATTTTCAAAGTCCTTTAAAAACAGTCCTTACATACACTAGTGAGTGGTAAACACGGTATGTGGTTCAAGGTGAACTACATCCCCAAGACTACCTAAGATCAAAAGCTCAATCATTGGCTTACACAATTTAAGGCAGCTATGCATTTTACTTTTCCTCCTTCAGTTGCAGAAGCTCTACCCTTGAGATGTGTAAAGGCTTTATTTATGTATTTTATTTTATTTTTTAACCAGCAAATATATATTCATAGGGTACATAATGATGTTTTGATACATGTAATGTAAAGAGATCAGATCTCTATTGGTTCAAAAAATGAACTGGAATAGCTTTTCCAGTGACAACCTATGAAAAGAACAAAAATGATGAAAAACAGATGATGTACAACTATGTGCTAAAAATTATGTCAAACCAGATTCACCGTTATCCCCAAAGACAGAGGACTATTTGGGGAGCTAAGCTGTATTTCAGGTTTATACCATCTTCTATAACAAGCACAAGGCCCTGTAGAGAAATACCTCATATCTTTTTCTACTGTAAGACTGACATTAGGAACTCCAATTAACATTTATGACTAATGATCAACCATTTCCTAAATCAAAATAAAAATTCTAAATAATCAATGTGAGTTTTCTGAATGAATCAAATTATTATTACATGCTTTGGGTTTCATAAAATGCCAAACTCAATAGTCTCAAAATTGACCCTACATAATAGGAACTTCTTTTAATAATACAAACAACATAATGTAAATTCACTTATTTATCCAACAAATATGTGTTGAACACTTGCTACATGTCAAACATCGCTGAGAGCAATGAGGATAAAGCAATGAACAAAAATGAAGTCACTAATTTCTTGGTGCTCACACTCTAGAGAACGAAGATAGAAAATAATTAACACTTAAGTAATAATAATGTGTAATATGTCTAGTGGTGACAATAGTTGAAAAGAAAAGCACACAGCTAAGGAATCAGGGTAGCAGAGGATGGAAATGGACATAACATCCTCGTGTTGCTTGAGTTAGGTCAATTCTGGAAACAATCTAAGGAAACCTAGGTTATTCAAAGAAAAATGTTGTATTATACCTTGCCCTATTAGACAGCTCAGGAAAATACAAAATAGTTGGAAAAACACAACTGTTCTGCCATGTTGTTTGCTTCCGAAATTTCTTCCCTTCTTCCCCATGAAGATGATAACCATTCTGTCTTTTCATTCATTCTGTAAAAGCTTATTGAGGACCTACTATATTTGAGACCTATGTACAAGGCTGTATGTTCAGGACTGTGTATGTTGAATGAGATCCAGATTTTGTCCTCAAGGCAATTGTACTTTCATGGGAAAAAAAAAAAAAAAGACACAAAACTAATTTGATCTAGATATGTGACATAACTGCTGCAAGAAATACAAAGAATTGAATAATTAATCTCACATAAAGGATTCAAGAAAAGTTTCAGAGACAAAGTGACATCTGCATGGGGCCATGGAAGATGAGAAGGATTTAGGGCAAATAAACAGCAGGAGCAGAGGTATGAGAAAGACTGTGTGACCCTCGGTGGGACCGGAAGCACTGGAAGTAGCTGGAGATTGGCCTGAGAAAGTAAGTTGAGGACAGATCCTGAAAGGACTCAAGTGAATCAATTTAAACTTTATCCGGTTGGCAATTGGTGATCCACCAAATATTTTTGAGCCAACAAAAGACACTAAGAAAGATGTCTCTGGCAGCAAGGCAGTAGCGGCAGAGAAGAAAGAAAACAATACAGTAAAATAGAGTGTTAGCTCTTGCATGGGAAATGATAAAGGACTAAATGGAAAGAATGGAAATAGGAATTGAAAGGATGGAATGACTGAGACTGAAACAAGTTGGTGACAAACATGGAACAGGGAAAATGTCTTTTTATACATGCAACAAAATATTCCAAATCAGAAGTGGAAACAAGTGAGAACCTCAAATTTTTTCTGGAATCAATTCAGATATAAACACGCTCCTTGGAAAGCAAACATAGCTTTCCACTTAATGAAGATCCTAATGGGATCAACCAGTGTTGAGATCCAACACTGGTAACCTCTCTTTGGAATGAAAATATAAAGCCCCAAGCCAACCATTTCCTCCAAAATAAAATATAATAAACTGCTGAAGTCAGTATAAAATACAGAGATTGATTATGTAGCACAATCTAAAAATGTTATGGGGCACTCATGATTAACATGAGCTCTTGAATAATTGGTGGACACTACATTAGCCCATCTTAGATTTAATATCTTTGACTTTTCTGTTGGCGTAAATAGATGCAGAGTCAAATGACAGAATCAGTCTTTTCACTTACCTGAAAACAACTATTCAGTCAAGAATCATTTTCTCTCTAGTTTCAAATTCTGAGAAATAATAGGTATTTTTAACTTCCTATTAGAAGAGTTTTCCAAAAACTAATGATTTTCAATGTCAAAGAGTTCTTCTGCCTAAATTACTCCTGGTAACTTACTCTTTTATATCATTTTAAATAATTCCACTATCACCTTTTTAACTTTCAAATATTTGTAGAATCTTATAATATACTCCGTAGTCATTACTTGCTGAGCTATATATTTGTCTACTTAAATCTTTACTTATAACTTAATCCTTTCCTTCTCTTAATCATCACAATTGCTTTCTCCTGGGCTAGCTCCAATTTTTCTTCAAATTATTGGTACTGAAATACCTAAAGTCTAACAAAGTATTTCAGGCTTAGACTGTATCTGGACATTTCCTTTTTATTTATTTACCATTTTGCCTATGTATATGATTTGTTGTATAGTGTTGCCCCTATATGCACTTGACCAGGGACAAATATACTTCATACCTTAAAGATAATCATGACTCCCAAATTTGATAAAGATGTTTATTTCTATATGGCACTTACTATTATGAGCCTTAAAACATCCACCATCTGCATTAGTGAAGTAAGTTAGTTGAACTTATTTTGTTTTTCTTTTCCTTCAATTTTCATTTTAGTGTCAAACTTTCCTTCTTGGTCTTTGTAAAAACTGACTCAACTGAATTATTTCGTTTCCTAAAGTCTGTATTACCTGGTAGAAATGCATATGTTCCCAAAATTATTTTGTATGTTTTTCCTTTCATAGTGTATTCTGCCTAAATTGGTATATTCTGTCTGTTATGCTAGTTATCGTAGTTTAAAAATAATAGTATTTATTCAAGTTTTAACAAAATATTTGGATCTATTGCCAGTATTATTATTAATATGCGCTATTATTTCAAATAGCAACCTATGCAAAGATGAAGACGGCATTTTCAGAAGGAATTTTTTAAAAGAAAAAAAGCAGCCTTTATTTAGATAGTAAAACTTTCACACTTTCTTTTCTTTATTGTTTTTCTTTCCATTTTCTCTGACTGCCAGAAATTTCATGTGTGTTAATGCATGTTTCTAAAATTGCTAGCCATTTGATAGTAGTAAATTTCAGACAGCAGTTAGCCAATTGGTGAAATCTGAATTGAATAAGCTCTGTAAATTAGATAATACCGCTGCACTAACCGTTAACTTCCTGATTGTGCTAGTATACTGTGACTATATAAGATAATGTTTTTGTTTTTTGGAAATACATACAGAAGCATTTAGGGAGAAAAAGGTATTATGCCTACAACTTATTCCCAAATGGTTTTGAATAAAACACATAAATACATATATGTAGAGAGACAGAGAGAGCTATAAAAAGAAACAGGGAGGTCACGGTGGCTCACGCCTGTAATCCCAGCACTTTGGGAGGCTAAGGTGGGCAGATCACAAGGCCAAGAGATCAAGACCACCCTGGCCAACATGGTGAAACCCCATCTCTACTAAAAATACGAAAATTAGCCGGGCGTGGTGGCATGGGCCTGTAGCCCCAGCTGCTCGGGAGGCTAAGGCAGGAGAATCGCTTGAACCCAGAAGGCAGAGGTTGCAGCGAGCCAAGATCGTGCCACTGTATGCCAGCCTGGCAACAGAGTAAGACTCCGTCTCAATAAATAAATAAATAAATAGACAGGGAAAGGAGAGAATGATTAAGCAAATGCAGAAAAATGTGAACATTACAGAAATATGAGAATTCTTTATACTAATGTATGCAACTTTTCTGAAAGTCTGAAATCATTTACTATTATTTCAAAGATAACTTTTTAAAATAGTTGTATTTTGTTAGTAAGTTATATTTATAAAATGTTTTCATGTACTACACTATCTCACTAAATCCTTCTCATAGCCTTTTTCTTTCTCTTTTTCCTAATAAAGGAAACAGGCTCAGAGAGTGTCAGAACTGGAAATAAAAGACTTCTAACTTGAAGTACATGGTTCTACACACTACTACGATTCTCTTTAATTAAAAAAATACTCAAATCAATTACCTTGAGGCATTTTAAGTGTTTTACATCATTAAGAAACATTTTGTAAATAATTCTTCAAATAAATGAATTCAGCCTTGCTTCTCCATATCTGAAGTCATCAAAGATTAAAAGCTTATCGAAAGCCTGTGGAAACTATCACAGTCTCATTAGATCCATCCACTCTGCTACACATCTCCCCTCACTCTCATCCACATCCCCTTCCTGATCACTGTTTCCTGGACTGGGATCACAAAGATGCAAATACTCAGATCCTCTATGAAATCTAATCAAAAAGCAACTTGCAGGAAGAGTGAAATACAACAGGTCCTTGCATAATGTCGTTTCCTCCAATGTTGTTTTGTTATAACCTTGATGAGGAAAAAAAAAAAAAAAATCAGTTTCCAACCAGGGCCACTGTCTGTGTAGAGTTTCATGTTCTTCCAATGTCTGCACGGGTTTTTCTCCAGGTACTCTGGTTTCCTCCCACATCTCAAAGATGTGTCCATTAGGTGTACTGGCCTGTCTGCCTGTTCTCAGTCTGAGTGAGTGTGGGTGTGTGTGTAAGTGCACCTGCTGCAATGGATGGTGTCCTGTCCAGGGCTGGTGCCCACCTGGTGCTGTTAGCTTACAGGATGGGCTCTGGCCACCTCCATGCTGAACTGGAGTAAGTGGTTTGAAAAATGAATTAATGAATAAATAGAAATTATTATAAAATAAATATTCATCGTGTTCACAGTAATCATACAAATGCACAACAATAAACAAGGTGATACGAAAGCAGTCAGCGAGCCCTCCATCGCATATTAATGTTTGTGAATTGTGTAGAGGGAGGAGGTGCGCCTAACAATGTTCTCTTTGCAAACATTTATTTCTTGTTTTAACCCACCACCAAGACCACCACCATCACTCACTGATTCACCAAAAATGGGATAAATAATTATCTTACTTTTTTTATTATCTTTTTAAAACCTATGTGTGGCTCACATATATTTCAATGTTTAATTTTAGAAGTGTTTCAGGTCTTTATTTAGAAGTTTGGTGATGTTTCTGTGACCAGAAATATGACGTTAGCAACTTAACTCTTGTTATGTCAATTAGCCTTTGGTAAGTAAATCATTTTGCTTAAAGCCACAGTTTCCAAGTACCTATGGGCAACATCAAGTGAAGGCTTACTGTATATTAAATTGAGGAAGTGGCATTCTTCTGGTTTCTTTCTGACCCTAACATGACTGAATGGCATCCTAGTTTCTTGAAAGAATAGGGACTGTCCCAAGAGTGATCTCATCCAGGCTACTTCATACCCTTTAATTAACTCTGAGCTTTAGTGGCCTGAAAAAGTAACCACAACTCCACATGTCTCTCCAGGATTCATTTACATGCTGGAAGAATACATATAAATAAACTTTTACTCAGACTTACTGACTTTGGCATGTCATGCCTTAGTTTCAATAATTATTTTCATCTCTTTTTCCTGAGTTTTTCTATACTTTTCTTGAACAGTTTAACCACTTCCCAATCATTTCTTTTTTTTTTTTTTTTTGGTTCACTTTTTACCCAGTACACACTGATTCCAATAAGCTCAACTATCTTGGCATTTTACACACTTTGGAGGCAGAATAAATGACTAGTCCTGACAGATTAGATTTTATTACAAAGAAAACTACTTTTCTTCTGTTTAGAAACTACTCACCAGCTAACTAGTTAAAGCTCTTTCCTTTTCTCTCTAGAAGATTGACCCTGAACTGACAACAAAAACGTAGGTGAGATATTTAGATCTTAAGTGAGTGGTCAGTTAAGTGCCTGGAGAGGTAAAAGGACAGATAGCATATTTGGTATGCTAATGAATCTATTTACTTCAAAGAAAGTGACAAAAACATCAATCAAATCAGAAGAGGCTATTAAGGACTGTTAACTCCCTTTCAGATGGGCAATGATTTCCACTGGGATTTAAACAAATATTCATGAAAAGGACCAATGACAGAAATTTCACCAAAAATCACACCATAGTAAGGTTTCTACACAGCTGATGACCTGATTTGCTTGGCTTCAATTTTGTAAGAGTTTTGAATATTTCTAGCAAGCTCTTCTTTAAAAAAAAAAAAAAAAAAAAAAGGGAGATTGGCATTCTTTTTATATCTTAAACCTAAAATACCTTTACCTAAAATTATGATCTTGTGGTATCTCTAATTCTCAAAAACTTGAACAGCATCTTCTCCAAACATAAAAATTGCACTATTGCTAATGCATTGGTATTAATCAGAGTGTACTATAATTTAAAAAACAAAACCAGGGGAAGAATAAGAAAAATAAGGAAGCAGTATAAAGCCATAATTTAAATTCATATGCAAATTATGTAAAGAGCAATTTTATTGAACAAGTCAGGGGTTGGGTGACTTTTCCGTGTTTACCACCACCTGGTGACAGCTCTGTGCAAGTTTACTATAAATACCCCGAAATAAAATCCCATTAGTAAAGTCCAGTTCAATTCAGTTTGTTGTAGTAAATATCTACTGAGCTACTACTATATTTTTAGGACTGGTGTAGACTGTTAAGAACACAAGAATATTGCATAGGGACCTTATCTTAAAAGGGCTTATAATTAAGATGGAAAGGCAAACAAATAAAAGAAGCAATTCTTAGGCAACATAGACCAACATTAAGTAAACACTAAATGTAAAAGAAAAAGAAAGAAACCAAATGTAGGCCTGAAGTTTCAAGTGTCTAGATGAAGAGGAACTTGAGATAGAGTTTAGAACAATTGGTAGAAGCTAGATTATAAAGGTAAATTAAAATCAAGAGGATGTTAGACTTGTATGAGGTATTGGGAAGCCTGGAGGTTTATTAGTCACATGATTAACATAATAAAAGTAGGATTTTAGGATGATTCATCCAGAAGTTTCCAATGTGGACAAGACCAAAGAAATGGAGACCGTTTCAGAACTAGTACTCCAACTATGAAATCCTGAGGTTTGCTTTTCAGAAGTTAGTTGTTAACTGATGATAGCATTATATAGTACTTCTCTATTTTTAGTTCTCTACAAAAGAGTAAAGTTTCACCTCAAGGAAATCCTCATGAAAATTAGTCTTGATAAGAATTCATATTCAACTAATTGAGTTCCTTCTAACTGCCAGTCACTGTGGTAGACACTTTCACATACATTATCACATTTAATTCTCATAGCAACTGCGTGAAGTTGTTTATCTAGAAATTCTAATTAATTATATTGTAATGAAAATGCAACTGCCAAATATTAATCAAGTATTCATTGAATTAATTAGACATATATTGTTTGATTTCTAATCCTATATTGCTCCACTGCCCAGATTCCAATTTTCCTTTTAATAGACATTAATAGCACAAAGTAACAAAAAGAGTATTCAATGTCAAATAATGCACATGAATAAAATGTCTCCGTGAAAACAGAAATATATTGGGGGATGGAAGAACCAAGTTACAAACGGAGCTCAACCTCAAGCAAATCACTAAATTTTCTTGAGGCTTAGTTACTTTTTCTGTCACATGAATTAATTATTTTCATCAAGTCTATCTTTTGGGGTTGTCGTACAGGTCAAACAAAGTATTGGTAAAAGTTATTTACTAAACAGAAGGATGCAAATTAGAGGTGGGACACCATGGCTCATACCTGTAATCCCAGCACTTTGGGAGACTGAGGCAGGCAAATCACTTGAGCTTAGCCTGGGCAACATGGCAAAACCCCATCTCTACTAAAAATACAAAAATTACTCAGGCATGGTGGCGCGTTCTGTAATCCCAGCTACTTGGGAGGCTGAGGTACAGGAATTGCTTGAACCCGGAGGCAGATGTTGCAGTGAGCTGAGATTATACCACTGTACTCCAGCAAGACTCTGTCTCAGAAAAGAAGAATGCAAATCAAAGGTTTAAAAGAAGGGAAAGAGGATATTTTTCTCTGGGTCTCTCTTCTTCTCCTTTCATTTTTAAAATATTTGCCTAAGAAGGCTCAGAGGATGGATAAAGAGAGGTGGCAGGAAGTGGGACTCTCAGTTTCCATCACCTGGGAGACCCTATGGTCCTCTTCAGTGTCCACCATCCATCCATTTTCTTCTTAGTTCCCCTAAGTCTATGCCCAGATACATCCCTGCACCTAAAACTGTCAACTTGCTATTAATGACTGTTTAATAGCAACTTGCTATTCGTGATTGCTCAGTCATTAATAGCAAGTTGGCAGTCTTAGTTAGAGGGATGTATCACTATTATAACTCTTGGCTTTAGCCTTTAGTCACTGAAACTTGTCAATGAATTGAGAAGTCCTTTAAACAGGCAGAAGAACATAGATTGAGCGTATACCAGGATATTAACTGCAAATGTGAGTTGAGTTTACCTGTAAAGTCTACTTCTTTCAAAACAGGATCTTAAGAAAAAGCTGTAAAGTTATTTGGAACAAAACCCACAAAGAGCTTACCTAACAGTTAATTGTACATGTCTGTATCATTAAAAGTTAACCCAAGCATCACCAGAGCGTGGGTGTGATATTAAAGACCAACCCTTCATTTCTGGGAAACCAGTGAAGCAGTAACCAGCAGAAGCTCAGGTTATTTCTCTGTTCTTGGACCTGGTCCTCTTTTTTTTTTTTTTTCCCCCCCGAGATAGAGTCTTGCTGTGTCACCCAGGCTGGAGTGCAATGCACAATCTCGGCTCACTGCAACCTCCACCTCGGGGGTTCAAGCAATTCTCCTGCCTCAGTCTCTCAAGTAGCTGGGATTACAGGCACCTGCCACCACACCTGGCTAATGTTGGCCAGGCTGATCTCGAACTCCTGACCTCTTGATCTACCCACCTCGGCCTCCCAAAGTGCTGGGATTACAGGCATGAGCCACCGTGCCCAGCCTGGTCCTCTTTTTCCAAGTCTTGCTCTTGCTTATTTACCTAGTACTGTTCCCTTCTTCATTTCATTCTGGACAGCTCACTTCCATCTTGATGCTGGCATGTTAAAATTGGGGAGGTGTGAGTCTTTCTATGTGCAATTGCTCACAAATTTTTCTCTCTGAACCACACAAAGTTACTAATTGTATTTCACTGTTACTTCTGTTCAAATTCAATCTTATGAATCTGTGCAGTACAAGAACTAATGTAAGTTTCACCTCCCCCTGTTATTCTTTCAGTATAAATGCATATAAATGGTCCTTAAGATAACCTTTGGCCATCATGTCGCTGGGGTGAGAAAGCTTAGGAGACCTCTGTAGCTTTAGGTATGCTAAGAAATATCTCATCAGAGGTTCTCATCTACCATTCAAGGTTTCCATCCAAGACTGTATGCTCCCCCATTCCATACAAGGGTCGCCCTGCACCTTCCAACTTGCTATGAGCTGCTAACCACTGAATGTTGCCTCAATTTGGCCTATAGCCAGGGTGAAGTGTTCTATTTCACAGGGATTGAACTATATAAAGGTTTTATGTATTTGGAACTGTGAAGCAGACCCCTTATCTTCCTCAACTTTATGTGACCCCTCCCACTGTCACTATAACAAATGCCATTTATGAAGCCAACACCTATGGTACTGTGCTTAAACCTTCCAAATATGAGATTGAACAACGTGGAATAATCATCTTATAGGCCAAAGAGAGGCAATTTATTACGATCAATGTAATTTCTTTTATTCAAAACCCTCAACAACCATAAAAAGTAGACATAATCATCCCCATTTTAGAGCTGGAAAAACTAGAACCCAGACTGATAAGTAACTAGGCCATGATCAGACATTTGGGGAAGTAGTGGAGCCCAGTTTAGAAATAACTACAGAGATTAAGATGACAGATAGGAGGTAGGACTAGCTTGCAGCTCCCCATCAGACAGAAAGAGCAGTGTGTGAAGACTCACATTGTGAACTTTTGCTTCAAGAACTACTGTAGGAACATACCAGGAAAGCCTAGAGAATCTACAGATCCTTTGAAGGAACTGGATCACTTCTGCAGGCTTCCTGAGATGCAAAAAAAATCTGTGAGTCTGCTTGCCTTCTCAGCAGGGAGGCTGGTGGTCTGGGGCAAGTTTTCAGCCCTGGTCACCAGCTGCCTGGAAATAGACTCGGTGCTGTTGGGAGGGCACAGTGGAAGTGATACTGGACTTTGAGGACTGTGGGCTGTGTGGGAGCAGGGTGAGGCCTGTGACTGCCAGCTTTCCCCCACTTCCCTGGTGACCCGTATAACTCAGCAGAGGCAGCCATAATTCTCCTGGGAATATAACTCCACTGGACCGGGAGTCACACACCCATCCCCCACAGCAGCCACAGCAAGACCCACCCAGGGAGATTCTGAGTTCAGGCATGCCTAGCCCTGCCCCCACCTGGTGATCTTTCTCTAGTTGTGCTGGTAGCCTAAGACAAAGGTCATAATCTCTTGGGAGCTCTATGGCCCTGTCCACCACCTAAGAAACCTGATTGATTACTTAACCAGGTGTCCCTAGGGCAAGTCTGCATCCTCCCTATAGGACTGCAGCTGATGTGCTCTTGAAAGTGCCACCTCCTGGCTGGAGGACAATCAGCACAAAACTGGACCACTAAACAAAAACACAACCAAGGACACTCACAGAGTCCACTTCACTCTCCTGCTACCTCCACTGGTGCAGGTGCTGGTATCCACAGCTGCAAGACCTGAAGGCAGATCACACCACAGGACTCTTTGCCATCACTCCCCAGTGCCAGCCAGAAGCTCGATAGCTCCACTGGGTGGCTAGACCTACAAGAGCAAAACAATCACTTCAGGTCAGCTCTCAGGAAGCCCCATTCCTAGGAGAAGGGGAAGAGCACCACATTAGGGAGCACCCCATGGGACAAAATAATCTGAACAGCAGCACTTGAATCCCAGATCTTCCCTCTGACATAGTCTACCCAAATGAGAAGGAACCAGAAAAACAATTCTAATAATATACAAAACAAGGTTCTTTACCACCCCAGAAAGATGATACCAGCTCACCAGCGATGGAACCAAACCAAGGTAAAATCTCTGAATTGCCAGAAAAAGAATTCAGAAGATTGATTATTAAGCTAAAAGGAGACACCAGGGAAAGAGAAGTCCAACTTAAATCAAAAACATGCCTGGGTGCAGTGGCTCACACCTGTAATCCCAGCACTTTGGGAGGCTGAGGCGTGTGGATCACCTGAGGTCAGGAGTTCAAGACCAGCCTGGCCAACATGGTGAAATTCCAACTCTACTAAAAATACAAAAATTAGCTGGGCATGGTGGTGCATGCCTGTAGTTTCAGCTACTCAGGAGGCTGAGGCAGGAGAATCACTTGAACCAGGGAAGCAGAGGTTGCAGTGAGCCAAGATTTTGAGACTGTACTCCAACCTGGGTGACAGAGAAATACTTTATCTCATAAAAAAAAAGAAATCAAAAACATGATACAGGATATGCAATGAAAATTCTTCAGTGAAATAGATAACATAAATAAAAAACAATCACAACTTCTGGAAATCAAGAACACACTTAGAGAAATGCACTGGGAAGTCTCAACAATCGAATCTAACAAACAGAAGAAAGAACTTCTGAGCTCAAAGACTCGACTTTCAAATTAACCCAATCCATCAAAGACAAAGAAAAATGAATTTAAACAAAATGAACAAAGCCTCCAAGAAGTTTGGAACTGTGTTAAAGGTCCAAATCTAAGAATAATTGGTGTTCTCAAGGAAGAAGAGAAATCTAAAAGTTTGGAAAACGTATTTGAGGGAATAATCGAGGAAAACTTCCCTGGCCTTGCCAGAGATCTAGATATGCAAATACAAGAAGCTCAAAGAAGACCTGAGAAATTCTTCACAAAAAAGATAATCGCCTGGGCAAATAGTCAGCAGGTTATCTAAAGTCAAGAAAAAGGAAAGAATCTTAAAAGCTGTGGAGCAAAAGCATCAGGTAACCTACGAAAGAAAACCTATCAGATTAATGGCAGATTTCTAAGCATAAACTCTACAAGCTAGAAGGGTTTGGGGTCCTATTGTTAGTCTCCTTAAACAAAACAATTATCAGCCAAGAATTTTGCATCCAGCAAACCAAGCTTCCAAAATGAAGAAAAGATAGTCTTTTTCAGAGAAAGGCTGAGAGAATTCACCACTACCAAGCCAGCACTACAAAAACTGCTAAAAGGAGTTCTAAATCTTAAAACAAATCCTTGAAATACACGAAAATAGATTTATGTTCCTTAAAGCATAAATCTCACAGGGCCTATAAAATAGTAACACAATGAAGAAAAAAAGGTATTCAGGAAACAAATAGTACAATGAATAGACTAGTACCTCACATCTCATTACTAACATTGAATGTAAATGGCCTAAATTCTCCACTTAAAACATACAAAATGGCAGAATGGATAAGAATTCACCAAACATTTATCTATCTGCTGTTTTCAAGAGACTCAGCTGACATATAAGGACTCAAATAAACTTAAGGTGAAGGAGTAGAAAAATGTATTCCATGCAAACATGAGCAGGAGTAGCCTGAGTTTTTTTTTTTTTTTTTTTGAGACGGAGTCTCGCTCTGTCGCCCAGGCTGGAGTGCAGTGGCCGCAACTCAGCTCACTACAAGCTCGCATCCCGGGTTTACGTCATTCTCCTGCCTCAGCCTCCCGAGTAACTGGGATTACAGGCACCCGCCACATCGCCCGACTAGTTTTTTTGTATTTTTTTTTTAGTAGAGACTGGGTTTCACCGTGTTAGTTAGGATGGTCTCGATCTCCTGACCTTGTGATCCACCTGTCTCGGCCTCCCAAGGAGTAGCTATTCTTATATGAGACAAAACAAACTTTAAAACAATGGCAGTTAAAAAGGACAAAGAGGGACATTATATAATGATAAAAGGAATAGTCCAACAGAACAATAACACAATTCTAAACATATATGCACCTAACACTGGAGCACCCAAATTTACAAAACAATTACTACAGCAACACAATAATAGTGGGGAACTTTAATACTTCACTGACAGCACTAGGCAGGTCATCAAGACAGAAAGTCAACAAAGAAACAATGGACTTAAACTATATCCCACAACAAAAGGATTCAACAGATATGTATAGAACATTTTACCCAACAACTGCAGAATATACATTCTACTCATCAGCACACGGAACATTCTTCAAGATAGACTATGTGATAGGCCACAAAACAAGTCTTAGTAAATTTTAAAAAATCAAAATTATATCAAGTACTCTCTCAGACCACAGTGATATAAAATTGGAAACCAACTTTAAAAGGAACGCTCAAAACCATGCAAATACATGGAAATTAAATACCTGCTCATGAATGATCATTCAGTCAACAATGAAATTGAGATGGAAATTTAAAAATTCTTTCAACTGAACGATAATAGTCACACAACTTATCAAAACCCCTGAAATACAACAAAAGCAGTGCTAAGAGGAAAGTTCATAGCACTAAATGCCTACATCAAAAAGTCTGAAAGAGCAAAAATATACAATCTAAGGTAACACCTCACAGAACTGGAAAAACAAGAACAATCCAAACCCAAATCCAGCAGAAGAAAAGAAATAACAAAGATCAGAGCAGAACTAAATGAAATTGAAACAAACAAACAAATAGATAAAAGCAATACAAAATATAAATAAAACAAAAAGCTGGTTCTTCGAAAAGATAAATCAAATTGATAGACCATTAGCAAGATTAACCAACAAAAGGAAAGAGAAGATCCAAATAAGCTCAATTAGAAAAGAAATGAGAGATATTACAACTGATACCACATAAATAAAAATGATTATTCAAGGATACTGTGAACAGCTTTACACATATAAACTAGAAAACTTAGAGGTGATAAATTCCTGGAAATATACAACCCTCCTAGATTAAACCAGGAAGATATAGAATCTCTGAAGAGACCAATAACTATCAGTGAGATTGAAATTGTAATTTTTTTAAAATGCCAACAAAAAAAGTCCAGGATCAGATGGATTCACAGCTGAATTATATCAAACATACAAGGAAGAATTGGTACCAATCCTATTGACACCACTCCAGAAGATACAGAAAGAGGGAATTCTCCCTAAATCATTCTATGAAGCCAGTGTCATGATAATACTAAAGCCAGGGAAGGACATAACAAAAAAAGAAAACTACAGACCAATATTCCTGATGAACATAGATGCAAAAATCTTCAATAAAATACTAGTGAACTGAATCCAACAGCATAACAAAAAGATAATCCACCATGATCAAGTGGGTTTCATACCAGGGATGCAGGGACAATCTAACATAAGTCAACAAATGTGATACACAGCATAAACAGAATTAAAAACAAAATTCACATGATCATCTCAACAGATGCAGAAAAAGCATTTGACAAAATCCAGCATCCCTTTATTATTAAAACACTTAGCAAAATAGGCATAGAAGGGACATACCTTAAGGTAATAAAAGTCATTTATGACAAACCCACAGCCAACATCATACTGAGTGGGGAAAAGTTGAAAGCATTCCTCCTGAGAAATGGAGTAAGACAAGGATTCCCACTTTCACCACATCTATTCAACATAGTACTGGAAGTCCTAGCCAGAGCAATCAGACAAGAGAAGAAATAAAGGGCATCTAAGTCAGTAAACAGGAAGTCAAACTGTCGGTGTTTGCTGATATGATTGTATACCTAGAAAACCCTAAAGACTCATCCAAAAAGCTCCTAGAACTGGTCAATAAATTCAGCAAAGTTTCAGGACACAAAACTAATGCACAAATCAGTAACCGTGCTACACACCAACAGTGTGCAAACTGAGAATCAAATCAAGAACTCAACCCCTTTCACTATAGCTACAAAAAGTATAAAATATTTAGGAATATACCTAACCAAGGAAGTGAAAGTCCTCTACAAGGAAAACTACAAAATGCTGCTGAAAGAAATTACTGATAACACAAACATCAGTACGGAAACACATCCTATGTCCATGGGTAAATAGAATCAATACTGTGAAAATGACCATACTGCCAAAAACAATCTACAAATTCAATGCAATTCCCATCAAAATATCACCATCATTCTTCATAGAACTACAAAAAAAATCCTAAAATTCATATGGGACCAAAAAAGAGCCTGCATAGCCAAAGCAAGACTAAACAAAAAGAACAAATATGGAAGCATCACATTACCCAACTTCAAACTATACTATAAGGCCTTAGTCACCAAAACATGAGTATGGTACTGGTACACAAATAGGTACAAAGACCAATGGAACAGAATAGAGAATCTAGAAATAAAGACAAATACTTACAGCCAACTGATCTTCAACAAAGCAAACAAAAACATACAGTGGGGAATCTATTTAACAGATGGTGCTGGGATAATTGGCGAGCCATATGTAGAAGAATGAAACTAGATCCTCATGTCTCACCTTATACAAAAATCAACTCAAGATGGATCAAGGACTTCAACCTAAGACCTGAAATCATAAAGATTCTCGAAGATAACTTCAGAAAAACCCTTCTAGACATTGGCTTAGGCAAAGAATGCGTGACCAAGAACCCAAAAGCAAATGCAACAAAAACAAAGATAAATAGAGGAGACTTAATTAAACTAAAAGACTTCTGCACAACATATGGCCAACAAGCATATGGAAAAATGCTCATCACTAATTATCAGGGAAATGCAAATCAAAACCACAATGCAATATCACGTCACTCTCGAAAGAATGGCCATAATCAAAGTATCAAAAAATAATACATGTTGGCATAGATGTGGTGAAAAGGGAACGCTTATACATTGTTAATGGGAATGTAAACTAGTACAACCACTGTGCAAAACAGTGTGGAGCTTCCTTAAACAACTGAAAGTAGATCTACCATTTGATCCAGCAATCTCACTACTAGGTTTCTACCCAGAGGAAAAGAAGTCATTATACAAAAAAGAAGTCATT
>NW_012123376.1:2878533-2878844 GCF_000951035.1 Colobus angolensis palliatus | reverse complement strand
AAAAAAACTGCACACACGTTTATAGCAGCACAATTTGCAATTGCGAAAATATAGAACCAGCCCAAATGTCCATCAATCAACGAGTGGATAAAGAAAATGGAATACCACAAAAAGCCACAAATAGCCACAAAAAGGAGTGACATAATGACATTTGCAGCAACCTGGATGGAACTGGAATCTGTTATTCTAAGTGAAGTAACTCAAGAATGGAAAACCAGACATCATATGTTCTCACTCATATATGGGAGCTAAGCTATGAGGACGCAAAAGCATAAGAATGATACACTGGACTTTGGGGACTCAGGGAAAAG
>NW_012123376.1:2867773-2878465 GCF_000951035.1 Colobus angolensis palliatus | reverse complement strand
ACAGTGTATATTGCCCAGGTGATGGGTGCACTATAATCTCGCAAATCATGACTAAAGAAATTATTCATGTACCAAAATATCACCTGTTTCCCAAAAACCTATTGAAATAAAAACTAAAAATATTTTCTATATTTAAAATAAAAAATAGCTAAAAATATAAAATAACTACCAAACCAGCAGCATCACACCTAAACCCAGAAAGATAGATTTTTCAGGTAGATGAGGGTGTAGAGAAATCCTGAGAGTAACTATATGTAAAGAACATAAACTATATACTGAAAAATGAAACTGGACCACTACCTACCACCATGTACAAAAATTAATTCAAGATGTATTAAAGAATTCAATGTAAGATCTTAAACTATAGAAATCCTAGAAGAAAACCTAGGAAATACCCTTCTCAATATTGGTCTTGGCAAAGAACTTATGGTTCAGTCCTCAAAAGCAATTGCAACAAAAACAAAATTTGATAAATGGGACCTAATTAAACTAAAGAACTTCTGCACAGCAAGAGAAACAGACAACCTACAGAATGGGAGAGAATATTCAAACTATGCATCTGGCAAAGGTCTAATTCCAGAACCTATAAGGAACTTAAACAGTTAACAAGGAAAAAACAAATAACTCTATTAAAAGTGGGCAAATGGCATGAACAGACACTTCTCAAAAGAAGACATATAAGTGACCAATAAATATATGAAAAAATGCTCATCTTCACTAATCATCAGAGAAATGCAGATCAAAACCACAATGAGATACCATCTCACACCAGTCAGAATGGCTTTTGTTAAAAGGTAAAAACATAACAGATGTTGGCAAAGCTACAGAGTAAAGGAGACACATACATTGCTGGTGGGAATGTAAATTAGTCCAGCCATTGTATGGAGCAGTTTCAATATTTCTCAAAGAACTAAGAGTTTAATTACCATTTGATCCAGAAATCCCATTACTGGGTATATATATAAAGGAAAATAAATCATTCTACCAAAAGGACGCTGCACCTGTATGTTCATCACAGTGCTATTCACAATGGCAAAAACATGGAATCAACTCAGGTACCCATCAACAGCTGATGGGATAAAGAAAATGTGGTACATTTATTTACACCATGGAATACTATGTAGCCACAAGAAAGAATGAAATAATGTCCTTTGCAGCTACACAGTTGCCATTGGAGGCCATTATCCTAAGAGAACCAATGTAGAAACAGAAAACCACATACTGCATGTTCTCACTAATAAGTGGGAGCTAAACATCAGGTACTCATGGGCATAAAGATGGCAGCAATAGGTACTGAGAACTACCAGAGGAAGGAGAAAGGAAGGAGGGATAGGGCTGGAAAACTACCTATGCTCACTACCTGGGTGATGGGTTCAATCATACCCCAAGCCTCAGCATCATGCAATATACCTTTGTGACAAATCTGCACATGTAACACCTGATTCTAAAATAAAAGCTGAAAAATAAAGAATACAGGCTAAAAACCAACATGAAGATGATAACACAGAGACAACAAGTAATAACAAACCTTAAGAACTCTTCTGTGAATGACAAAAATACACTCTTCTTCCTCTCCACCCAAGACAGAACAGAAAGAAAAAGGAATACATTACATTACAAAATTAGCTTGAAAATAAAGAAAAATATCCTAGCAATTTAATTTTTTTTTTTTTTTTGAAACAGAGTCTCACACTGTTGCCTGGGCTGGAGTGCCATGGCACAATCTCAGCTCACTGCAACCTCTGCCTCCCAGGTTCAAGCGATTCTCCTGCCTCAGCCTCCTGAGTAGCTGGGATTACAGGCACCCACCACCACACCCGGCTAATTTTTTGTATTTCTAGTAGATACAGGGTTTCACTATGTTGCCCAAGCTGGTCTTGAACTCCTGACCTCATGAGGAAAGTCTTCTTTATGAAATTAGTTGACTCACACTCTTTTTCCTTTAAAATGGGTAATATCAGGAAACCTAAATAGAAATAAATAGCCAAATGACTTCTTAAAATCTTAATAGGCTGGCTTCCCAGTACAATTCATAAGTTGGGACAGCAGAATGGGAAAATGTAGAGAGCCTGGGAACCTGGTGGCATTGCTGAGGTGCCATTGTGATTCTAACTTGTCTGTCCCATGACTGCCCCTAATAAAGAACTTACAATTGAGCAGTGCAACTCTGGGGAAAAGGCAGAAGAAAAGAATTGGGTAACTTAAGTCTATGCTGTGGGAGAAAACAGAACTCAAAAAGAGGAACATCAAGGTTAGAAAATGTAAAGGACGAATATCTGATAAGATTGAAGAAAAGTATAATATCTTGGTAATGTCTAAATTCAGTGAAATGTTGGGCCAGTCTTCAGTAAGAGAGAAAGCAGAACATTTGACCCAGGCACTATGCTATGAAGGGCACGGGATTCTCTCTCAAAGCTGCTATTAATACACTGAAGGCCACTGTCATGATGTCATGGTGAACTGCACACAAACACATTTCCATCTAATGAAATACTACACTTTCATTCATTCACTGAGCTTCATTCACTGAGCTTTCTCTTCTTCTTCTTTTTTTTTGAAAACCATAGAGATAAATTCAATTTTCTTTCTTTTTTTGAAATGGAGTCTTGCTCTGTCTCCCAGACTGGAGTGCAGTGGCATGATCTCGGCTCACTGCAACCTCCGCCTCCCAGGTTCAAGGGATTCTCCTGCCTCAGCCTCCCAAGTAGCTGGGATTATAGGCGCCCACCACCATGCCTGGCTAATTTTTGTATTTTTAGTAAAGACGGGGTTTCACCCTGCTGGTCAGGCTGGTCTCAAACTCCTGACCTCAAGTGATCCACTCGCCTTGGCCTCCCAAAGTGCTGGGGTTACAGGCATGAGCCAACATGCCCGGCCAAATTCAAGATTTTTTTTAAATGAAAAATCATCTATAAACATTCTGATCTAAACTAAAATAACTATTTTCATATTCTAAATTTCCTTTCCATAGTTAATTTGGGTCATTGTGACCATTGTGAACATAAAGCTTTCTTTCTACGTTTTTCTACTTATACCATAAACATATCTGTATGTTTATAATTGTCACTTTAAATGCTGTCATCTGCAAGGCTTTAAACTAGAAACTAGGGTTTATTCTGAATACTCAGCTGAACAATTGAAAGCATTTTTTTTTTAAATTTTTTTAAAGCTCTGAATCCCAGTAAAGAGATCTGTGGTAGGCATCTGCTCAGGATTCATTTGCCCTTCTGCAAGGACCATAGTACAAGAGCCATCTCCGTTTGGAACACCAGCCTGCTCCTATCTAAGCCCATTTGGTTGAGGTAGGGTTGACCCTGGCCTAGGAGTTGGGTAGTGACTGGATTGGATGAACTGACTGCATGGGGGGAAAAAAATCATGTGACCCTACTCGGTCCAGTGAGAAACAATCTTTTGGAAGAAAAGTTCTTTATCTGCTGGATTTGAAGCTAGTGGAGTATAGGCCTGAATTTACTAAAGGTCACCATAGGCAAGTTTTTGTCTGGAATTCCAGTTAACATAAAAGAGTAGATTTGGACAAGGGATACAGAAAAGGAGAAGAAAAAAAGGCCAACCTCTATTTGACCTTTTTTGAGTCACTGAATGCAGCTGTGCCTGATTTTTCAAATATTTGAGCCAACAAATTCCCTTTAAGATTTAAGCTAATTTGAGTTAGACTTCTATTACTTGGAACCAAAATAGTCTTGAATGATACTATATCTAAGAAACCAGACACAGAAACAATAATGAAGAGGCTATCTAAGCTTAGAGTCTTCCATGTAGGGAATATATAACAACCTTCTCTGTTCATACATTCATTTCACCTTTCACCAAGGACTATAGTTTGGATATTCATCCCCTCCAAAACTCATGTTGAAATTTGATCCCCAATGTTGGAGACAGGGCCTAATGAGAGGTGTTTGGGTGATAGGGCAGATCCCTTGTGAATAGATGAATGCCCTCCCTGAGGTGGGAGAGAGTGAGTTCTCTATTAGTTACCGCGAGAACTGGTTGTTGAAAAGAGTCTGCCTGGCACCACCTCCTTCTCTTTCTTGCTTCCCTTGTGATCCCTGCATATGCTGGCTCCCCTTTACCTTCCACCATGAGTGGAGGCAGCCTGAGGCCCTCACCAAAGGCAAATACTGGTGCCATACTTCTTCTACAGTCTGCAGAACTATGAGCCAAACAAACGTCTCTTTATAAATCGCCCTGCCTCAGGTACTTCTTTATAGCAACACTAAATGGAATAAGGCACCCAGATATAAATTAAATATGATAAATGGGTTCTAAAACTTGAAATTTATCAAATGCAGAGTTGTGTTATCATGAGGTTCATCAAGTGACTGAGTGAGACTGCAGAGCTAGCTGGGCTATTCCAGGGTTTGGCTGCAGAATCCAAATCCAACCTTTTTCTAGCTTCTGCTTGCTGCTCCCTGCTCCCTGATAGGAGTTGTCCACTCTCCCTTACATATATTGAGGGGACAGGATAAGTGGCAGTGATTTGAGGGTTCTGCTGCTTAGTTGGAAACTTTTGTTGATCTGATCCAAGATGCATGGGTTAGAAGAATACTGGGGATGCAGGGACTTTTCTAAGGACTCTCCTCCCTGACCCAGGCCTCTCCTCCCCTCCCTCCCTTTCTCCCTTATTAGAAAAGAATTTTAGTTGAGAACAGGACTGGACAGAAGAATATACCCAATCGGCTCTATCTCAAGGTTTTTCTGCTGTTGAGTTTGTTATCTCTTATCCTATTGCAGACATATTAAAAATATATATGTATGTGTGTACGTATATATGTATGTATGCATGTATATGTGTGTGTGTGTGTGTGTGTGTGTATGATCTAATTTAGTCCTAAGTTGATATAAAGCAAGTCCTATTCATATGTCCATTTTATAGATGAGGAAATTATTGAACATCAATAGAAATGACCCAGGATGCTCCACTTTGAGCCCCTCATTTTACACATGAGGACTGGGAGCCATGAGTCGTCACAGCTGGTCCAAAAATATCCAGCAAGTTGGTAACAAGCTCAGAGATTGAGCTCACCCCCGGGATTCTGTTCTTCTTTCCTTCCCTAATGCTCACTATGGTCTTTGTTTTTCTGACTCATAGCACTTAAAAACAGATATAGAAATTGGGGGAAACTAATATTTGACAATGAAAAATAGAGATAGAATGCCAAACTTCAGAAACAGTGAGGAAGGAATAAGAAATTGGAGGAACAGGCCATTTTGGAGTTCGGCAAAAGACAGGAGAGAGAAGATCCAGACAGACCCTCCTTGGAAAGGAGAAGAAACAGAGTTCATGTTCTTACTTTTGACTGCCATATTTATGATCTCCCCTTCCAGGTTCAAAAATAACCTTGATGGAGAAAATAACCATGAAAAAAAAAAACCAAAGATGGTTAAGAAATGAAATTTTTACCATTGAAGGAAATGAGAATAAATGTCAAAAGAGGTAGTATTTTCCTGATTATTAAATAACTTCTAGCAAGACAATCGGGAATAGGTAAGTGCAAGCAGTGGACTTACGATTGGGTAGAAATCAGGGATTGTGAGATGAACGTGATTTTGAAAATCAAAATAACAGAGATAGTGGGTAATTTACTCACCTAATTAAGGCTCAAGTTAAGCTCAAGCCAGTACTTGCATGATGCCTACAGTGAGTGACTGGGGTCAATCTTTGTGCTCTCCTACTCCATCCCATCATAAGGAAATGCATTAAAAGAAAGAAATGGTCAGTTTCTCATCTTTCTTAATGCATCACACGGATCAGATCCAAGCACAAATCTCTCTTAAAGAGCTTGGATAAGCACCACAGGGTGCCGGGTAAAACAGACACAAAGAACCCCAAGGTGGCTTATTTAACTCACTAATTGTTAACTGGTGGGAGGTGGGCAATGGCAGGGAGTGGGAATGGGCCCGCCTTCTGCATGAATGAATTCAGCACATGGAATTCATGTTCATATTTACATTTATAGCTTACAGAATTTCTATATCATTGACCCCAAGCTGATAAACATAATTACAAAGTTCATTTTAATTTCACAGACTTGGCCAATCTCATCAGTCTCCCCATTAGGTTTTCATATTAAAAGAAAGAGAAGAAAAATGAGAAAGCATATGTTTATAGCCAAGAATAAATATAACAATAATAAAGGAAATAAAAAAGGAAAACGAATCTTGGCACAGTTACTTAAATTTTTCCACCTTTCTCATATGGATAGTTTCCAAGTTCTACCATTTCAAAGAAAACACCTCATCGAAGAACATGTAATTGCATGTTGTTTCCATTCTTTAAATGGGGGAAATGAAGCCTTTTCACATACACATCATCAGCTGTGCCCCAGGAAACCTTCCATTCTTTCCAAGTTAGTTTTTGTATCATTAAACCAATCAGCATTAGGTGCTTAGGATTATTTTCTGGAATAAATCCTGAATCATTACCTATATCATGTATGTAATAAAATCAAATAATGACATCATTATTAGCACATGAGCACTGACCCTAAGTGACCAGGACCAAAAGAAATCAGGGCAGTCCTAATAAGAATCAGGCAGGATGCCTAATGAAAATCAAACAGCAAGCCTAATAAGAAACAATGTATTTTGCCTCTCTTTCAAATTCACTTTTGATTTGCTTTTCATGAGAATCCCTGTTTGAAGTGGAGCTCCCGCAGGCTAGAATTCTCAGGGCTAACTTTGAGATGAGTAACTCCCAGGTGGTTCTCTGGGCCACAGAACCACTCACTCATGCAGCAAGTATTTGTTGGGCATTTACCATAACCATAGGTTTCATCGTGGCTGTTTTTTATTCAACAAACTTTTATTGAGCGCCTAGTACAAGCAGGGGAGGGTGCTAGGCTCAAAAGCAGAAAGAATAAGAGATGTCATAGACGCTACTTACAGCGTATTCATTGTATGCCAGGCACAAATACATATTCATTACTGATTAATAATTTAATATTCCCAGCAGCTCCATGAGGAAGTGCATGCTTTACCCCATTTTACAAGTATAGAAAATAAGGTTCATACAGATTAGCAGACTTACCTGAGGTCATACTGCTAGGGAAGGGAGAAGGGGGTAGGGAAAATTCAATCTGTCACCATCTCAAACAGTACCGTAGATTCAGCTTGAATCATTCGTGATTGCTGATATTCCACACTTTTTTGACCTACAGATGACAATTGTATTCCCTCTCACCTAGAACAACTCAGAGTATGGTAGGGAAGATAGAAATGTAAACAAAGCACCAGAATAAAGGATGGCTTGAAGTCTGATGATCATCCATATCACCATATGCATGCACCAGCCCTCTCCACTATCCTGTGGCCTTATCTGCAAGCCCAAATATCTTCACTTTCTGTCCCCACCTAAAATCCAGCCATGATAAGAGAGCACATAATGCGTTCATCTGTGCTTGTCTTTATCTTATTCTAACTAAGACTCCAACCACCCTTGTCATAACTCTCATAGGGTAGGTACAGAAAAGGTGCAGGTTTGTCAGTATTTGCCCTGCCCAAGAACAAGATGCAAATATCTCAGACAGAAAGGACCTGGTGTGTGTCAAAGGAGACCAAGGCTAAGCACATGGAAGATACCAAATAGAATTTTTGCAATATTATTTTATACAGAATGTTAAAAGCTTGATCACATGATCAGACTCGAGGTTCATGCCATTAAAAGTAATGGCAAAAACCACAGTTACTTTTGCACCAACCTAACTAAAAATGCATGAACCCTGAGGGAAAATCAGAAACTTATTTCTCTCTGAGGATGATTCCCTATATAAGTTACATATGTAAAAATCGATAGGGTTGGTTGATTAACATAATTATTGCAGAGACTTCATCTTTTGCTTTCAAGACTATCAGCCCCTTGAAAGCAAGGGCCACACCTTTTAATTCTGAATTTTTCACACATTAATTGCACATCCTGAAAGTTGCTTGGTTGGTTTGAGTCTTTAATAGTATTTCTAACTACTAGAGAGATAAACCAGGTAAGAACTTGTGCCTGTAGCCTTGATGTTTGTAATCAAAAAAGGGCTGAGTTGCAGGAAACAATGTTTTATCAGTCAACCATTAAAAATATTCCACACGGTGTTAGACCTATGCAGAGGCACAACTGACCAACATGAAATACTTCATCTCTTTGGACAACATATCCCGTAAATTATGAAAAGAAAATGGTATTTTATGAGAGCCAGGCAACCTCATTTTCTAGGCAGCACATTTCATTCGTATTGCAGTTATTAATAGGTCACTTACAGGATTCATAACTGGTGCCACTGAGTGAAGGTACCCACACATGAACAATCACCGTGGCGAAGAGTAGTATATCTCAGTTCTTTCCAGAGCAGTAACTTTATCAAAACTATCACAGATGTCCTTTGAACTCCACTCTGACATTTGCTAATTGGATTTTAGGTTGTGTTCGCCAGAGTTCCTATAAGACTTTTTTTTAACTTGAAAACTTTCAAAATCTCCTTTTCAACTAATGAATTTTGCCTACCGACATTAGCATTTCCTCCATGGACTATTGCATGTAAAAGTGCCCGGTGGTGCTTTTGTAACTCTCACATCAGCTAGTCTCTTGCATGAGCAAACATATTCAATATGTTTAAAATTAGAAGTTGAAGAATACACAGGATGAGATGTCACTACAAAGTGAGCTAGGACAGATAATTAAGGATTAAAATCTAAACCATTACCTCTCGTGCAAGGTAGAGCAAGAAGCATGGATGTCTCATCTCCTTAGAGAAATACAGATACAATGTATCAGATAAGGTATTCTGTAGTTTTCATTACAAAGTTAATATTTATTTTACAGCATTCAGTTTATCTTACCAACATATCTCATTCAGAAATAGAAGAATTTCTTGATTTACCACATTAAAGTAAATATTGCTGTGAGATACGTGTTAAATTTTTAATAAAAACCACCCTATCTTTGTTGGATCAGAGAAAGCTGCTTCAGCTGAGATACAAACAAAACCAAATAAAAATACATAATTTCAAATACTGAGCATCACCACACATGTTGACCAGCCTGCCCATGACAATTGCAGTTTTATGTGGCTGAGCATTTTAGAGCTTCAACTAAGTTTATTATAAGTCATAATCTCAGAGCTAAAAAATTCCAATTACCTGTACCTGTAATGCTGACCCACAGGAGAGCACTTCAGAACTGCATGTTCCTCATGCCTGAACCATGCCCCCAAAAAGGTACAAAAGTGAAATTCAATTTAATTAGATTTACAAATATCATCCTTTGCCTGTGTGGGTATATTTGTAATACAGAAGATTTATTAGCATGGTGTGTTTTCTCTCTACAGGATAGAGTTAGATGTAAAAACTTAGTTTGTTTTCACCGATCCATATTCCTTAAGTTAGCAATAAAAATTCTATTACCGAAAAGCAAAAATAACTGACATAGTGTTCCTGATTTTTCTCCTTGTATCAAGGAGAATGACAAGTCAGCAAGCCCAGGAAAGGCAATTCTCCCCCTTTCCACCTCTTCATGAAGTGGTTCTCCAGCAGCCTGTAGTTAAGTCTCATGGAATCTCTTTCTCATCCTGAAATATGGATAGAGGGTACAGCACATGACAAAATGATCACAGAAAAGAAGATTGCTTCAAATCTTCAGGTTTAGAAGAATAAAGTCAAATCTTCAAAATTATAGCATATAAATTAAATAAGTACATTTGGGACAATATAACATCTTGGCCTGGCCTCCTCTCTACTGCTCCCTACAATAGAAAAGCACCATGACCTAAAACTACACACTTTGCCTCCAGACTACCATGCATTTGCACCTCAGCTCTGTCATTTATTAGCTGTGTGACCTTGAGGAAATTTTATAACCTCTCTGTGCCAGAATTTTCTCATCTATAAAATGGAGATAATAATCATATCTATCTCCAAGGGTTGATATAATAATTAAATAAGTTAACATTTGGTAAGCTCATAGAAAGAGTCTGGCACATAATAAATGACACTGTATAAGTTTTATTAAATAAAGTAAAATATCGGTTCTGCTGGCTCTCTTTATTTATATGACCAGAGAAATTCAAATGTTGCCTCTTCCTCTAACTCCATGATTTTTCTGTCCCCCTTTGTCCAACTCATTAGCCTTTTAATCACAAGCAGAGATGTTTTTTCTCTTAATTAAAAGAAAAGCTAACATTTTGTAAACATTCCATATGTGCCAGGCAATTATCTGTTAATTATCTCATTCAGTCCTCATGAAATCCCATGAAGTGAATGCTGTTATTAACCCCATTTGACAGATGAAGAAATGAAGGCACTGAAAAACTAGGTAAAGTGTGTATGATAACATACTTATTACGGAGCAGAACCAGGATTTGAATCCAGGCAGAGTTGAAATTTGTTTCACAGAAAGAATATATGCCATAGTACAAAAATATTCCCTAATGAATTTATGTTTTAAAGAATTATAAAAAAAAATTTAAAAATATCCCTTCTACACCACTCAAGCTCACTGTGTATCAGCTAACACCCAGACAACCTGCAAATCCATTAGAATGATTGATTGTTGTGTTAAAACCACTGAATTTGGGGATGGTTTCTTTTACAGTATGCTTATAGCAACAGTTCATAAATACAGGATTTGTGTGTGTGTATATATACATACGTGTGTATGTGTATGTGTGTGTGTGTATATATATATATATA
>NW_012123376.1:2795294-2867723 GCF_000951035.1 Colobus angolensis palliatus | reverse complement strand
CGTTCTGTCACCCAGGCTGGAGTGCAGTGGTGCAATCTCGGCTCACTGCAACCTCCACCTCCCAGGTTCAAACAATTCTCCTACCTCAGCCTGCTGAATAGCTGGGATCACAGGCGCACGCTGCCACGCCCGGCTAATTTTTTGTATTTTAGTAGAGACGTGTTGCCCAAGCTGGTCTCAAACTCCTGAGCTCAGGTAATCCAACCTCCTCGGCCTCCCAAAGTGCTGGGATTACAGGCATGTAATCATTTTGTATACTTTTGATAAATGAAATCAAAACCAAATTTGAAAATGTCTTGAAACAATGAAACAAAGAAATATTGAACGCCTGCAAAATTTTGGTAGCGAGAGAGAGAGATTTTAGGCTGACTGAATGCAACATAAAGCTTTTCCTTAAAAAAAAAAAAACCTTTACCTCTTTAATGTCTAGTTCTAGATTTCAGTTAACACACTTTTGTAATCAACAACAAAGTAAAACTGCATATCTTACATAAGATCCAGAATTTCATGAAGTCAAAGAAAGTGCTTTGATAAAACTGTTCATACAGGTATGCAAAGACAGTAACCAAAACAAAGTTAAACCAGTCAACAATTGGAGAGGAGAAACATCAATAAGTATGATGACACAAGTGTTTCCAAAGAGACACATTCAAATGTCAAAGGCTTAAGGGATACTCTTGCAAAAACTGATAAAACTCTTGAGTAATTTTACAAAGATGACTTTTTTCATGATTGCACTATGCAAATAAACCAAGATAGCAATTCCTCCTCCAGGGGGCAGAGCTGAGCTATCTAAGCACAAGTAGAATTCTGTCCAAAACAGGGAAAAATTTGATTCATCTTTTGATATTTAGTTGAAAATAAAATTTATATTTGGTTAAATATAAGAACAATTGTGCATATTTTTATAATTCTTAATTTTCTTTTTTAAGATAAAGCCTCACTCAAGTCATTTCTTCCTAATCTGACTTTTGCCAGGATGTGTTTTTTGTTTGTTTTTTTTTCAGGCTGGAGTGTGATGGTGTGATCTCAGCTCACTGTAGCCTCAAACTCCTGGCCTCAAGTGATCCTCCCACCTCAGCCTCTCTAGTAGCTAGGACTTTAGGTGCACGTCATGACACTTGGCTAATTTTTTTTTTTTTTTTTTTTTGGTAGAGATGGGGGTCTTGTTATGTTAACAGCTCAGGCTGGTCTCGAACTCCTGGGCTCAAGCAATCTGCCCACCTCGGCCTTCCAAAGTGTTGGCCTTAGAGACATGAGCTGCTGTGCATGACTAACCAGCATTTTTAAATGGATTAACTTTCAGAAGACTTTTTCTCTCCAGTATCAATCATCCTCAGACAATGAGGTAAGGAGAACTTTCCTACATTTCTTTGAGAGCTTCCAATAAGTAAGCCCATCTAAGTCACAAAAAGATTAAAACAAGAATAATTCTGCTATCTGGTGGCAAAACCGATAAACAACAAGAGCAACAAGGGATTGGATACCAAAGAAAGGGTCGAAGTCTTTATTACATTTCTTTAAAATGACACAGTTTCTGATTTCAGCTAAAAAGAAACAACTTAAATTTTGTCAAAGAATTATTAACATTAGGGATAAAGGAAAGAAACTGAAAGGCTAGAATATTATTAAATACTATGTGCTATGTACTCTGGAAACCTTGCATTCTATTTAAGAATAAATTTGAATCATTAAGACCTTCCTTCACCAATCAAGAACTCTCCAAACCAATTCAATTGCCACAAAGATAAACTGGTCAATTTTCCATTGTTATATAAGTATTTCTTCTGACTTAGAACCATACAAAATGAATTTTAGAGCAGGAAGAGATCTTAAACATCATCTAGGACATTCTCATTTTACAGATGACAAGACAGAACCCAGAGTTAAGTGACTTGTCTAAGACCATACAACCTGTCAGAGTCAATGTAGGGTCTAGAATCTATGTCTCTCAACCAAAGGCCAACAGCATTCTTCCCTTTCTGTATGCTGAGAAATAGTACTATTGTTACCAAAGAGAATTTCAACCAAAGCCCATTTCACCTCACCTGTTCTCCTCAATGAGCCTATTTCTTCCATTTGAAAAGGGGCGGAATAGATATGTCAATGGTGAGTTTCGTATTGTTTTCCATACTTAACAGAAGAGTGCCTTAAACCCACAGAGCAGGGCTGCAGGGAAAGCAGTCTGTGGATTTCATCCCCCTCTCACTGCCACAGCCAGCACTCTGGTGCTGAATGCAGACTACACACAGTTTCTCAAAGTGTGGTCCCTGGACCAGCATCATTAACATCAACGAGAATGTGTTAGAAATGCACATTCTTGGGTCCTATCTCTGAACTACTGGATGAGAAACTCTGAGAGTGGGACCCCTAACAATGTGTGTTTTAACAAGCCCTTTGGATAATTCTGATGCATTAAAACCTGAGAACTACTAGTGTATATAACCAATATAGTGGCTACCTAACTAGAGTCTGGTGGTGTTCCACCTGAGAGGTGGTGGCTGTGATATAGAAGTGCTGGCTTGCTTGGCAAGTGTGTTTTATTACCTAAATTTTGAAGCACTCACACAAAACTTCCCTGACAGCAGTTGTTTTGATTTGGTAGTGGGAGCCCATTCCTGCCTTTATTCAAGATTTGGGGGATTTTTTGTTTTGTTTTGCTTTATTCTCCTCAGAAAATATGTCTTCCTATCAATGCAGAAATAGATGATCAGAAGGGAGGAGAAATATCGTAGGAGCGCAGAGACCAGTACAAAAGACATCTCTATTGCCTTCTCTTTCTCTCCTTTTTCTACCTCCTCCACCTGTGGTTCCATCTCTGCCCTCTGAACCACGACCATCTCTTCAACCACAATTGACTCTCTCGTCTCCATATATGCTGCTTATGTGCCCCTGTTCCTTCAGCTCCCATGACCGCCACCTCTGCCCCACTTCATTTCACTTTTTCACTGCTGTAACATCCACATTTTGGCTGCCAATTTGACTACACAGTCACTTAGCTTCAGAAGATCAAGTAATCTCATTACCTACAAGAGACTTAAGCCTAGTCAGGTCCGTCTATTACAGATTAGAAGACACCCAGGTTTGAGAAAGTTAAACAAATTATTTAGTATTATTCAGCTCTTCCAATTAGATAGATAAGGTTATATTTTTTTCTCTTATGTAGATGTTTTACTTGAATCCAGCACTTTAGCACCTCAGTAGCATGTTAAAGCTTGGTTTTTGTCCTTATATAGGTATTCTTCCTAGCTTAGATTCATCAACAATTTTTTCTAAGCCTGCCTTTTATATTTTCAACCAGGATTTATTAAGAATAGTCAGAAGCCTAAAGTACTTAGTCCACCTGAGACTTTTTTTGAGGCCGAGGTAGGTGGATCGCCTGAGGCCAGGAGTTTGAGAACAGCCTGACCAACATGGAGAATCCCCATCTCTACTAAAGACACAAAAATTAGCTGGGCTTGGTGGCAAGCACCTGTAATCCCAGCTACTCAGGAGGTTGAGGCAGGAGAATCGCTTGAACCTGGGATGTGGAGGTTGCAGTGAGCCAAGATCACTCCTCTGTCTGCACTCCAGCCCGAGCAACAGAGTGAGACTCTCTGTCTCAAGAAAAAAAAAAAAAAAAGAAAATGAAGCAGGGAAGGAGAATGCAGAGTGTTAGGGAAGATTACAATTTTAAGTAGGGTGGTCAAGAAAGATCATTAAGAGGGGTCATTAAGATATTTTAATATCTTTGGAGGCTCTCACGTGTTTTGCTAAAACGTCAAGCATTTGTTTGACAGCAGTAACCTCTTAGGTAGTTTTTGTTGAAGAGTCACTAAAAAACATTTGTTTAGCCACACATTCTGGAATTTTCTAGAATTTAATATCACACTTATTGGCTTATACTTTCCTGAATTTGCCCTTTGTTTTCTCAGCATCTGTGGTAATACCAGAGATGCCAGTAAGAAAACATTACTACTGGCATATAAAAATAGATAGAAAACGTAGTGTCACTTCAGAACTATTTGTTTCCCAACGCAGAAAAATACCATGGAAGTTACCATTTAGAAAACATGTTTTGCCCTTCTATGCCCTTATCTACTGAAAGAAAAAATATCAGTGTTTATTATTATTATTATAGCCAGCTTCACAATCTACTAAAAACTCAGCAATAAACTGTGAAATGGCCACATGGATAGAAGAGAAACATTGTGGGAGGAAAACAGGCTGAACCTTTATAACATCCTTTACAGAGAACTGTATTCACCTTTTTGTCCCAGCCTCAACTAGTAAAGGCATAATTTATTTATCTGGAGCACCTCAAGTCAGATATAGTGTCTGCATTGTCCGAGAGATACCTTTTTATGCCGTTTTATGGCTTGGTTCACACAGGAACAATGAGTTCAAGTAATCTGGCCAAGGTCATACGCCGAGAGTTTCTGGTTTTGTCTATTTTAAAACAGGAGAACTTAATGGTTTCTTCTTTTTATTGTACTCACCAGAATCCGTCATCTCTCTCTTTACTTCTCTGCCCAATTTTACAGAAAAAAAGAAAAAAAACATCTTGAAATCCTTAACTGCTTTAACTGTTTTGGTCATTTTAGTTCTTCCAGATTTGGCAGTAACACAAATTGCTTGACATCTAATATCATTTAGTCACTGTAAAATGTTTACAAAAATGAGGCATCATTGTTTCCAGAAAAAAAAAAAGGCAGGTGGTGGGGGGGAATGCTGTGGGGATGCTTGATAAAACAAAAAAAATACTCCTGTAGAATAAACAGTATCTTTGAGTCAGATTTCCCAGGGATTTATGCAAAATTTGATGATGTAGCTTTGTTTGGAGAAGATTTCTGGTGATGAGCCAAAAAACTTCAAACTATACTGGCTTCTGTGCAATAGAAAATCTTATTTTTTGCTTTCTTTCTATTTAGCGATTTTTCAAAATGATTGCTTCTGACTCCTAATTGTCTAATTGTCTTACTACACCAAATTAGAACCTTACTTCTAGAGTTCTTTCTCCAGTCCAAAATTCTCTCCTTTATTTTTTCCTGGTTTTTTAGAACTAGTCCTGGATTCAAACCCTGTCTTCTTTAGTTATGTGCTGGGTGCCGTGTGTGACATGAGCCAAGTATTTACCTCTCTGAAACTTACTTTCTGCTAAAATCGCCACAAATAGTACAAAAACTCTTTGGGTGGGTTATTTTGAGAATCAGATAATAAATATGATATTACTGACAGTAATTGTTAAATCAATGTTAGTTTCTTTCTCACCAAAAATTTGCCTCGTTTGCTTAAAACAATGTTTCCTGTTACAAAAGTATTATGAGATAATTGTCAGAAATCTAGAAAATAGAAATAAGTAAAATGAATAAAATTTAAATTATTCATATTCCCAATAACCAAAGATAATCAGGTTAACAGATTGGGTGTATCTTCCCAATCTTTTCTTCTACAGGTACATATAGTACTTACTTTTTTATTATCACTACCTTAACTCATTATTAAAGTATAACATACATACAAAAAGTGAATAAGGCAATGACTTTTCACAGTGAACACACCCAATATCATTAGTTTTTGATATGCTTTTGGACTTAATGCATGGGGGCCATGATGGTGTAGCAGAGGGTTGGAGCCAGGCTCTGAAGCCATACTGCCTGAGGTTGAACACTGCCCAGCAGTTTCCTAGTGATGTGACCCAGGATACATTATTTAACTGTTCTAGGTCTCCATTACCTCATCTGTTGAATAATCATCGTTTCCCCCATTATGAAGATTAAATGAGTTAATATAAATAATGTCCTTAAAATAATGTGAGACATATAGCACACATCCAATAGGGAGAGTAATTATTCATATTGTGCAATATCTGGAGAACTTTTTCTCTCACAATAATTAAACTTTCCCTCATGTGCATGAGAGTCATTTTTTTTCTTTAGGAATTTGGTTAGCTCCCCAAATATCTTCTCTGCTTTCCTCATTTGCAATTAGCTAAATGGAAAGCAATCGTGATCTCACGATAAGCCTCATGTTTACATTTGAGATCAGATGCCCTCACCCGGTACAAAGACCTCAAAGCAGCCCCCAATACACCCTAACCCATCTTTCCAAGCATAAATCCCTTTGTTGCCTTCTATAAGCGCTCCTAAATCAAGTTGCTCACTTACCTTTAAATACATCTTGTTCTTTTCCATCTCTGGCTTTTGGGGCTTCCATCTCCCTGCCTCCTGGAAATGCCTTTTTCTATCATGTTTTCCAAACTCCCCACATCCCTTTAGGTAGAGCTTCCTCTCGCCTCTGAATTTAGTATTGCCCCCAGTTGGCAATCACCATGCACTGCCATATTAATATCGTAGCAGTTCACATGTGTATTTGGCACTTATAAAACACCTTCACATACAGAGTCTCTTTTGATCTGCCCAACAATCTGATGGGATAAATAAAGCTGTGATTATTATCCTCACTTTAGCATCAAGGAAACTGACTCTTTGTCATGAAAACATATCCAGCCCCCGCCTAGAATGAAAGTTCCTCCAGACTGAGGACATTATATTTCTCTTCGTTTTCTTGACCACAAGACATATTTACTCAGGAACTGATCATCTCCTACCCAAATAATTGTTATCAATACAAATAGCAAATTTTTGTGCCTTCTGCATATCTCTGGACTAAACACATATGGTTATCATTTATTTATTTAACAAGATGTTAAATGTCTACTATGTGCCAAGCACTGCATTCCATCTGTGTGTGCTAGGGGCTTGTTTGTGTGCCTGTCTTCCGGTTATGTGAAAGAGTACTGGATTACATGCTAAAAGAACCAAATTCAACTACTACCTCTCTGACTTACATACATGCAGACTTCCCTTGTTCATTTCTGGACCTCAATTTCCTCATCTACAATAGGAAGATAATAATCTCTGATCTGACTACATTGCAAGATTATTATGAAGAATATTATTATTATGAAGATTAAATAAGGTGTGCAAGTGCTTCAAACACTTTATAAAATATAATAGTATCAATGTTATGCATTTGTTATGACATGGTCCAAAAATCAAGTTAAGAAGATAAGAAATGTACATAAGAAGACAAGTTACAACATAAAATGGCCTGTGCAAATGTTTAATAACTTAGAGTGGTGGAAGGTGTAAATATATAACAACTTGGAAAATGAGAAGGTAACACTGTGCCTTTAAATTCGGAAGATTAAAACATTTTTCCAAATCTTAGTTTGTCCTCTATTTTATTAACGTTTAAATCATGAAAATATTAATTATTCTTGTGGGAATTAACTGTCAACCAGAAATAAGATTGTCTATTTGGATTTTTTAAATGTTTCTAATACCCTGTATTACTGTGGCAGTACTTCACCCAGGCTCATTTCATTCTTCTACACCTATTCCAATGGAATTGCAAGAGTTATTGCCCCCCTGGACTTCCGAGGTGGAAAGAATAGGAGAAAATGTAAGGAAGCTGCTCTTTGATCTCCGCGTACATCAATTACAGGTAATAAATCCCCCAGCAGTTGAAGCTAAGACAGAATCTCAAAAGCACATGGACTTTTCCTATTAGAAAATATAAACCAAATAGTGACTATTTGTTGTTTAGATTTATTTTGTGAGTAATGTAACTGAAGAAACAACCCAGCATTGAAGGATGTATCATTTTTAATCTCAGCACTTTTAGCTACTGCCGACACCAGATAGAGTATCTTATTGCAATAATTCAAGGATTTCTCTATTAGTTTCTCTAAGCCCTTAAAGCAAATGAAGCTCTTATGATATAAAACACCTTCTTTCTCTATTTTTTTTCTCAGCTCTCAAGCCTAAATGCATTTCAGGGTAGAATTTTAAATGAACTAGATAAATGAAATTCTATCTAACTGTATTAATTTTTGACACTCTTTTTATGATTCTTTTAAAAAGAACATAGAAACGAATTGCAGCTCAGGCTGCTGTACAGTCATGATGAATAGCATGCTACAAATAATATTTTTTTCAAACTTTTGAAAGAACAATTTAGATGTTTAATCTCTTAGGTGGGTTTACAAACACCCTATGTCGATAACTGACCAAGGAGCTATGAATGAGGTTTCTTAAACAAAGAAAAGCATTCGTCTACTAAAGGAAGCATTTTCATACTTTTTCTCCCTATTGTTTAACCTTTTGTTCCCATCACAAATATCTACACGTAGTTTTATCTCTGACCTTGAGGGACTGTGTAGTTTTATCGAGGCTTCCTTTTAGATCATAGATGACCTTCAGCTGGTATCATTGAGCTCTGACCTGCCTCAGTGATCTGCTCACACAAAATACATATGCTGAGCAGTGCTGGTGTGTGCAGTAGGGGTAAGTGAATTATTTACAAAAATTTGAGTTGACACCTTTTATCAAATGTGGAAAGATGAAGACAAAACAGCTGCTATTGCTGTCGTAAGCAATCTGCTGGTGATTGAATAAAAGTGTCAAGAAAATGGCTGCTTGATGGCCTTTTGTTCTCCCTCATCCAGCTTGATGTTAGTTTGAGCTGTCAGTTAGGAATCACGGCAGTGTGATTTATCAATAGACTGAGTGACCTTCTATTTTAGCTTGTGATAGAACTAGAAGACAGCACCCTCTACTGCGAATACACAGCACTTCCTCTTAGCGTGCCATTAGTCCGAGTGGTTGGTTTGCACTTGCTAGAAGCAACTTATCCTTATGATAATTACGGCTTTTAAATTTTTGTCCTGTTTCAATTGCCTCTACACATTTATTAAAAATTAGTAAAATCCAAAAAAACTTCAAGCATATTTCTATACCTTCCAGCAAACTAATTTAGAAAATCAGTATTTGAGATAAAATGCTTCCTCCTCGCTAATTAAACTGCAGAATAAGGAAACATTATCTTTGATAGCAAACTGAATCTTTAAACAGTGTTTGGATTATATTGATATTAATAACCCATTTGCATTAACTCAAATTGTTTTATAGTCTCTATATAAAGAAGGATTTAGACTTGTTTTTTTGCCATAATATTGTGGACTCCTCAGGGAAAGATATTATTACCAATCAGAGCTTTGTGGATCCTTGAGTGATATGAAATCATAGTGGACCAAAATCTTATAAATGACCATTTCTTCTGCCATCATGTAGAATATCATTATGCATTTTTAAAGTAGGCTTTTTTGTTTAATAGATATTTATTTGATCCCAACCTCAAATAAGGTGAAAGTAAATTATGAGAAAAAGAATATTATGGCAGCTATTGAAAAGGAAGTATTGAACATATTTAAATGAATTAAAACAGTCTTGTCTGATTTCCAATAGCACATAATCTTTTAATGTTCAGATCTAATTTGCTACAATGTGTAGCAAATTTTACTTCTTTAAAAAACTGTTTATATATTTACATACATGCTATTTCACATGCAGTTTATTTAACATTTCATAGTAACTTTGTATTTTAACTTCTCATCTTATATTTTTAAACTAAATGTGAAAATCGCTGTTAGTATTATTTTGTTGGCTGTAAAACACACTTAACTACTTAAAGACACAGTATGGGACCATGTCTTTCTCCAGTCTGTCTGAGATGTAGTTTGCATTGCACTATAGATTAGAGCACACCAGGTTAGGAGTATATAAAAACACACACTAAACTAGTTCACAAAATTTTCACTTTGTATTCAATGCCTTTCCTTCCCTGATTCAATTCAGATCATTAGGTATTTACCTCATTCTCACTTAAATCCACAGAAGCACTACAAACAGATCCAAACGTAGGGTTCAGACCTCAGTTCCTCACCTGAGCTTTGACTTTTTCTTTTCCACCCTGATATACATACACACCGTGACTTGTTCGTAAAAGCTCTGCTGCAAAGTTGAATAATATGTAAATTTTATGTTGTAATGAATTAGGTCCTAAGATCTCTAAAGGTCAGACACCTGGTATAATACATCACATTCTTTAATATCAACTACAAAATAACTGTAATAAATTTTTCCAACACCACATCCTCACACATTGTTACCCACAAGGAAGCACCAAAGGAAATGTGTCATTTGTCAAAACATGCAGAAAAACTGGCATGTGTACAAGTCACTTTAAAAGTAATGCTCAGGTTAGAAATAGCTTTCCAAATGACTGTGTTGTGGTTAAACAAAGAAAAACACGTTAATACTTAACTAAAATTATCTCCTGATACGCAAAAAGAAAAATAAATAAATAACAATCTGAGATATACGATAAAATGGTTTTAATTAGTTACAGAATAATGTATAATTCACAAGCAAAGAGCCTTATTTGATTATCCTTAAGGAAAAATTTAACAGGCATGGAAATTTAAGCATGGATGTGTGAGTGAGCTATTATAAAAATGTATAGCTATCTGAGTTATAGAAATTTGATAGTTGCTATTAAAATAAAAATATTTATTTCTTTTATAATGCTATTTGCAAGCTTTAATTACAAGTCTCTATTATAAGAACATGTCTATTATCAAGAGAAGGAAAAAAGATTTACCTGCAAATAAAGCAGACTTTGGGGATTAAAAAAAATACAAACTCACATCACTTCATATTCTCATTCCCATCCACACCATGTCTGTATTCTCCAGTAGTGAATTTTGTTAACTTGAGATACAAGTGAAATGGGTGTGTATGCAGAAATATCCCACCAGGATTTCTACAGTGGATCCAGCTAGGTCTCTGATATGTTATTTTTAATGTTATTTAAGGTATGTCCTTAAAATATACATTGTAAGTGATTATTTTACATATACCCTCTGGTTTGGCAATAAGTTTTTTGATAGGGATTAAAACTGTATTTGCAAAACCACTGAATATATTTATCAATTTAAATAATATATGTGCTTTAAACTTAAATATGCTTAGGGAAAGACTGTGACCACTTTAACAACCAGTTTCATTTTTTCCATTATATTCGATAATGGTTTTGTTAGCATGTACATATGGTATCAGTCAATAGTCACAAAATGAACTGGAAATGTTGTCAAGATCATTAACAGGCACCCTATAAGTTAAAAAAAAAATGAAACCAGCAGTTTTAGTATTTGAAAGTTCTGGAAAATTGCCAAAATCCCCCCCTTTTTAGTGCATATACATAAAGTCAGCCAAAATATTCATAACCTTTATTGCCAAATCTAAAATGGACTTTCTGAGCTGGGGCAAATGTGTTGGCATGAACTCCCCCAACAAACAGCTGAACACCTGTTTTCTTGCTCCAAACAAATCCAAGGTAAATCTCATTAGACAAACTGAAGAAAGTAAGGAGATCAAGAGCGAACCTTCCAGTGTTTTAATTAATTTGCTCAAAATGGGCAAAGAACAAAGGAGCAATTTAAGGAAAAGAAACATATAGTAATCACAGGAAGGCAATTTAAAGTACATTGACCCCCCCAAAGATGTTTTAGACCACAACACATAATGCTCATGAAGCTGTAGTAAGAAGGACCTGCTCATACTCCGCTGGTAGAAGTATACATTTCTTTACCTTTCTGGAAAATGATTTAGTAGGAGGTATCTGCTAGGCAATTTGTCAGTAAGACCCATGAGACTGCAACTTGTACTCACCTGTCCTATCTTGGCTCTAGTGCTCTCGGAAAAAACTCACATTAGTGCTCTTCATCTATCCTAGTGAATTAAGCAGGAATCAAAACCAAATATGTTTGAAGTTATTAATCAGTTATTTATACTGTAATAGAAATATTCGGTGAAAAGGCAGGATTGCAATTTGTATTTACAATTTTTACATATACGGATGTGCATGGAAAACCGATACAATAGAATGACACTAATGTTATGAAGCACGGGTCAGCAAACTATGGCCCAAGGCACCAAATCTGACCCAGTGTCTGTTTTTGTGCATAAAGTTTTATTGAAAGACAGCCCATTCATGTAACTGTTTTCACGCAACCACAGAGCTGAATTGTTGCAGCAGAGACCATATGGCTTACCAAGTCTAAAATACTATCTGGTCTCAAAGAAAGCTTGTAGGTCCCTGGTCTGTAGATTTGGATTACAGACATTTTAATTTCCTCCCTATGTCTCTGTCTTCTCTGTATTTTCTGCAGATAAAAATGTATGGTGGTTATAGTCAGAAACAAAAGATATATAAATAATTTTGTTCATTTCCATTGTTCTGGGAATATGCTATTAAAGAATGAATGGTTACTATCAAATCCAGTTTGGTCATCATCCATAGTTAAATAGCTCATAATGGGGGCTATAAAATTACCATTTATGTCACAAACATTTGTTGTTAGCATTACTATGTTTCAGGCACTGCTCTAAGTGCCTTACAACTGTAAACTCATCCAATCCTCACAACACTTCTATGAGATAGAAATTATTACTGTCCTCGCTCACAGATGAGGAGACTGAAAAACAGGGGAGTTAAATAATTCACCCCTGGACACAGAACACATGCCCATTCTTTGGAGCCAGTGTTCAAATCCAAGCCGTCTGGAGCCAAGTCTACACCACGCCTTGTGACTGTTTAATTCTTGCATCACTTTCTTACAAGGAAGATGTTCTTTGTTTAGGGTAAAAATTAGTTTTCTCAAGTTAATAGCTAAAGTTCAAAAACTTTTGCAGAGGCGGAAAGGGGGAAGAGGTGGGTGGGAGAGAGAACAGAAGGAAGAATGCAGGAGATTAAATTTTCATAGTTCAGACTTTCAGACTTTTTTTTTTTTTTTTTTTTTTGAGACGGAGTCTCGCTCTGCTGCCCAGGCTAGAGTGCAGTGGCCGGATCTCAGCTCACTGCAAGCTCCGCCTCCCGGGTTCACGCCATTCTCCTGCCTCAGCCTCCCGAGTAGCTGGGACTACAGGCGCCCACCACGTCGTCCGGCTAGTTTTTTGTATTTTTAGTAGAGACGGGGTTTCACCATGTTAGCCAGGATGGTCTCGATCTCCTGACCTCGTGATCCGCCCGTCTCGGCCTCCCAAAGTGCTGGGATTACAGGCTTGAGCCACCGCGCCCGGCCCTTTTTTTTTTTTTTTTTTTGAGAAGGAGCTTCGCTCTTGTTGCCCAGGCTGGAGTGCAATGGCGCAATCTCAGCTCACGGCAACCTCTGCCTCCCGGGTTCAAACGATTCTCCTGCCTCATACTCCCAAGTAGCTGGGATTACAGGCATGCACAACCATGCCTGGCTAATTTTGTATTTTTAGTAGAGATAGGGTTTCCCCATGTTGGTCAGGCTGGTCTCGAACTCCCGACCTCAGCTGATCCACCTGCCTCAGCCTTCCAAAGTGCTGGGATTACAGGCGTAAGCCACCACCCCAGCCAGTTCAGACTATTTTTAAGATAGGTCACGAAAAGGAGTCTGCTAAGTGTTCCCTAAAGAAAAAGAACCGGGCCGGGCGCGGTGGCTCAAGCCTGTAATCCCAGCACTTTGGGAGGCCGAGACGGGCGGATCACGAGGTCAGGAGATCGAGACCATCCTGGCTAACACGGTGAAACCCCGTCTCTACTTAAAAATACAAAAAACAAGGCGGGCGCCTGTAGTCCCAGCTACTCCGGAGGCTGAGGCAGGAGAATGGCGTAAACCCGGGAGGCGGAGCTTGTAGTGAGCTGAGATCTGGCCACTGCACTCCAGCCTGGGTTGCAGAGCAAGACTCCGTCTCAAAACAAAAAAAAAAAAAAAAAAAAAAGAAAAAGAACCAATAGGATATGTGTGGAGAGACAGAGAGAGAGAGAGATACAGAGAGGGGGGAAAAAAATGAAGGAATTGACTCATACGATTATGGAGACTGTCAAGTCTGAATTCTACAGGCTAGGCCAGCAGACTGGAAACCCAGGGAAAGGCTGATGCAGCTTGAATCCAAAGGCAGTCTGGAGGCAAAATTGCTTCTTTTTCCAGTGACCTCAGGCTTTTTCTCTTAAGGCCTTCAACTGATTGGACAAGGCCCACCACATGGTGCAGGGTAGTCTGTTAGTAAAGTCTATTGACTTATGTGTTAATTTCATGTAAAAAAAAACACCTTCACAGCAACACCTAGACTGATGTTCGACCAAATATCTGCCTGCCATGACCTAGCTAAGTTTATACAAAAGTAACCATCACATCTGGGTAAACAAACTGGAGAAAGGGAAAGAAAAGAAAGAGGACAAAGGCAGACAGCTGTAGTGCAATGTGGGATTCAGGAAAGAAACACATACTCCTCTTCCCTCAAGGAGTCTACAGTCTATTAGGAGGAACAGACAAGCTGGCAGGAAAGGTACAGCTGTAGGTGGGGTCATGCCGTGACTCTAAACTGGGATGTGGACACATCTGAGTATAGGTAGTCAGTGGGTGGACAGGCAGCCTGGGGAATTGGCTTGAGGGTGTAGCTTAGAGGTGAGGGGAGACGGTGGGTGGGGGAGAAGTTGGGAAGAGCAACAAGGAGGCCATAATCTAATCCCTGATCTTGTGCTGCAGGCAAAAGCAGAAAGCCCTGCCTCCAGAAGGCATTCCATGACCCTCCACAGCACTAGCCATGCCACTTTGGTGAACAGAGGTCCATGTCATGCAGAAGAGGAACCCGGGAGGGCCTTGCTTCACCTCCCACGGTGAAGATTCCGAAGACCTAAACCACTTTTAGGTCTTAAGGGCTCATAGCTTAGGGAGGTTTAGGAAACAATACTCACTGCATTCTCACAGTATTACCAGTGGGGTCTCAAATGAGTGTCAAATAGGGGTTTAAGCAACAGATGTGGCTGAGACCAGATGGGAGGTTACTGAACATGAGCACATGTCAGACTTGCCTGGAAAATGTCCACAACAACTGATGAGCCTGTATGGAGTTTATTAGGGATTTGGGGTTGGTTTAATGCTCCTATCACCCCATTAGTACACATAGGCTTAGAAAACTTTGGTGATGGAGCACTCTGTGATACTTGTTTTTGTTTTGTCTTTTTTTGTTGTTGTTGTGGATGTTTTGTTTGTTTGGTTGGTTTTGGGTTTTTTTGAGTCAAGGTCTTGCTCTGTCACTCAGGCTAGAGTGCAGTGGCATAATCATGGCTCACTGCAGCCTCAACCTCTTGGGTTCGAGTAATCTTCCCACTTCAGCCTCCTGAGTAGCCAAGACTGCAGATGTGTGCCACCACTCTCGGCTAATTATTTTATTTTTTTGTAGAGACAGGGTCTTGCTATGTTGCCCAGGCTGGTCTCAAACTCTTGGTTGCAAGTAGTCCTCCAATCTCAGCTTCCCAAAGCCTTGCAATTACAGGCGTGAGCTACCACACCTGACCTGTGATGCCTGTTTTGATGAACTCATGCACAGTGTGGAGCAGAGGCAAGGTGCCCTGAGAGGCCTTTGGAGTTTGGACAACTGCATGTAATTCTGGGGAACTTGAGCATGGAACATGCAGGGGAGTGAAGGTTGAGTGACAATCATTGCTTTTCTGGGTTTGTAGACCTTTTCACATTGAGTTTTTGTATTAGTCTGTTTTCACACTGCTGATAAAAACATATCTGAGGCTGGACAATTTCTGAAAGAAAGAGGTTTATTGGACTTACAGTTCCATGTAGCCGGGGAAGCCTCACAATCATGGCGGAAGGCAAGGAGAAGCAAGTCACATCTTACGTGGATGATGGCAGGCAAAGAGACAGAGAGCCTGTGCAGGGGACTCCACTTTTTAAAACCAACAGATCTCATGAGACTTATTCACTATCACGAGTACGGCGTGGGAAAGACCTGCTGCCATAATTCAATTACCTCCGGCCAGGCCCCTGCCACAACACGTGGGAATTCAAGATGAGATCTAGGTGGGGCCATAATTCAATTACCTCCCGCCAGGCCCCTGCCACAACACGTGGGAATTCAAGATGAGATCTAGGTGGGGACACAGCCCAACCATATCCGTCTTTCTCAGATTGAATCAATGAACTACAGTGATTCTTCCTTCCCTCTCCTTCCACCCACTACTCTCCCTATCCCGTCACTGCAAATTTGTATTCCTTAATGTTCGTCCTACTCCCAGAGAAAATTTCTGTGTTCATTTGCAGATCAGTAATTACCAAATGTGTCTGATTGGAAACAAAAGTAGAATGTAAGCACCATATTGGTCAGGCTGGTCTCGAACTCCCGACCTTAGGTGATCCGCCCACCTCGGCCTTCCAAAGTGCTGGGATTAAAGGTGTGTGCATCGGGGCAGGGATTTTGTTTTCTGTTGCTCACTATTTTACCCCCGGTTCTTGACAGAGAGTAGGCAGGCAAGATATGTTGCGAAGACAAAAGAAAATAAAAGTGAGCTCAGTCTCCCTTTATGTTGGATATCAGTAACTACTTATCACACAGAGGGAAGCCCAGAAGATGTAAAATTGCTTATCAGAGTGCCTGGCACATGGTAAGGTATCAGCAAATGCCAGCTGTTTTTACTTATATAAAGAAAAATAAAATCCAGAAAAAATATTAAGTTGCTGGGAATGTAGTAGGGGCCAGATTATGAGGGGTCTCTGTATTAAGATGTTTAAATTTTATCCAAAGGCATAAGGTATTACTTTTAGAGAACTTTAAGCAAAGGAATACATGGTATGAGTTACATTTTAAGGTGACTTTTCTTGTAGCAATATGAAGACCAAACTGAAGTGGAATTTTGAAAAGTCAGGACAATAGAAAGACAGCAGATTGGAGAGGTATTGGGGAGGTAAAATCAGCAGGCGTTGTTAAGCAATTCAAGGAAAAGAAGAAAAAAGTCTCAATGAGAGAAAACGCAGCATGAGCACTTTAGGCTTAAGAGAGAATTTCCAGGAGGCTGAGGCAGGAGAATCGCTTGAGCCCAGGTGGTGGAGGTTGCAGTGAATCGAGATCGCACCACTGCACTCCAGCCTGGACAACAGAGTGAGACTCCATCTCCAGAGAAAAAAGAGAAAGAGAATTTCCACAAATATATAAATGGTTTACCAAGAAAGCTCATGCAATCTTCTTTCCTGAAGTTCTCTAAAAATGAGATGAAGCCCTCTCTCTTTTGTACCTGAAGGCTTGGGCTTGATCCAAAGTTGATCCACTCTTTTGATGCTATGATTTCAACAAAAAAAATCAAAAAGCAGGTATAACAGTGTATAGAAATAATGTGTAGTATTTGTAAGGCTTTAATGATATACACATTTTGTCTTTACATCTCCATATATTGTTTTTATTTACTTACAGAACTTTTCCCATTCACCTTTAAGTATGCTATCATTCTCTGCCTGTGATTTCTTTCCAATCATGTTCTCATTATATCTCATCACTTTACAACAATGGCATTGCTGCACAGTGACTTCATTACTGTAAAGAAACAATATGAGTTTACAGCTGAAAAAATATATAATTAAAAGCATAAATTATGGCTGCTGTCAAGAAAACAGACATTAACACTGAAACTTAGAACATAATGCAGAAATAGGTTAGGTTCATGCTACCTGAAATCATTGTGAACCTTGAATGTTTTGTCTACAAATAACTCACCCAAAAGTTATTTCATCTTTTTAAACAATGAAACGGGGTGAATCACCCTATATTGCCTTTTTTCAGGTCTTTTCTCCTCCTAATACATGCCACACTGATATATGTTATGAGAATTATTGAAGGCCACTGAAAGAGATTTTAGTATAAACTAGCTTGCATAAAAAACCAAAACAATTATACATACACTAATAGAAGTCTTTCACCTTGTAAAAAGTCCAAGGAAACTTATCCAACATCTAAAAAATATGATGTTTTAACTGCCATCTGCTAGGTAAAATTACAACCATATCAACTTTTTAACTGGGTACAATTTTAGTCCTGGGAATCTCTTAACAGACATGTTTTTGCCTGGAATGATGGGCCTCAGAGACAGAGATCCAGGAGAGAGCTGTGTACAAATAGAGGGTGCTTGGCCATTTTATTGGGGATATTGGAGTGGAAATCTATAATTAATTCAAGGAGCTAGAATAGATGAGTTCAAAGATTACCTATCACTTACAGATTTCCAAATCTGTAGAAAACACACACACATACACACCCTGGAAACACCAACACTCCAAAATAACCTTCCTTCCCAAAACTTCAATGTTTTTTTCTGTGTGTATGTGTGTGTTTGTATCTATATCTACATATCTATATTTAGGTAGATACATGTAAGGACATACATATCTATATGACTTCTAGATTCTTGAGTACTTTAATTATACACCTATATGTATAAATAGATATACATATAATAAAATTATGCACACTGACTCATCAATGTTTCAGAGCTTTTATCTACATATAATCCTATAGAAAAATAAAATAATATAAAGAAAATGTATCTAAGAGCATGTATTCCTAAATATATTAGCAAGCTCAAGTCTCCGAGAACTGCAATAGGACAATCACTCTGGTGTGGTTCCAATACAAGAAAACACAACATTTTCCATTGTTTTCTTTTTATTTGTATATAGTAATCTACTACATATTTCCTAATTATTAACGATTTTTGCAGACAGAAAACTAAGAGGATCATGCCTATCAGATACAAAGAAATATTTTCCTAATATCAAATACAGACTATTGTTCCTATATTTCATTATTTCACTGCTAAAGGATCTGCATATGTGATAAACAAGCAGACTCTTTGAAGAGTGATTTGTCATGTTTACCAAAACGTGAGGTCTAATTTCTGTTAAAATATTTTTCAATATTTTTAATGAATTTTAATAAAGGTTTATCAGGCGCTTGTTATGGTGCAGAACTTTTATTAAATTCTGTGATCCATAAAACGTTTTTTTGAATGACACATAGTTTAGTTTTTCATTTAGAGGCTATAAAAGTGTTCACAAAAGTTATGCTGAAAAAAAGTGATTGAAAGTGCTAAAACACTGTACAGAATATAAAATCCTTTCATAGACTTTTTATGACACATGAAACATGAGTCTTAAAGGTTTAATGTTACTGACTTTTATACAAGGCTTTTTAATTCTTGATTCCAGTTATGGTTCTGCAAATGAACTGTGACATTAAAAGGAATCAGGCTGGAACTGCCTGGGCTCACTTTCTAGATGAGCTCTGACTGGCCATGAGGGGTTTGCTCTAGGACCCACCACCCACAACTGATTAACACCCACTTGCTTTTGTGGAGCAGAGGAGTGAGTCTGCTTAACAGATTCCCTCCTACCTAAATTCAGTATTAATGTTGGGGACGGCTCGTAGGTTACTATTAGCAAATACGAAGTGTGAAGGATGACCATGTCTTGATCCTTGTTTCTTTAATTCTGTACACTATTTACTGCTATCATTGTAATGTTGTCTTGGTGAAATATGGAACTGATATTGCTGTCTGTCCCGTTATAATAATGAATAGAAATTCAGTTTGGCTCTACCTTTGGGAGTTTCAAGTCAAGGTACTGACTGGTCCAGTACAGAAGACAAATTTACCATGTTCTGTTCATTTAAAGCATTGTATTCAACCAAATGAAGTTGCCATTTTTGTAGTTAAAACAATTAAAACCTTCAATTTCTTATGACTCACCTTAATTTTCCAACACTGAAAAATTACTGTTTCAAAAGCCACAGTGGTGGTTTGTGTTAAGAGAAGAATAGAACAATATGCGATGAATCAAATCACTATAAGAAGTTGATTTTGATCATTTAGATTAGATTTCAGAATAATATGCTTGACTTAAATTATCTGGAGTAGGAACTCAATATAATCCACCATTTTGTATATATAGACACCATCCTTGTTGGTTAATTTCCTAAAGGAATCACAGAAACCCCCAGGTTCTATCTGTTGATATTGTACTGTAAAAGTCACTTAGGCAAGAGCTTGAATATATCAAAAAGAATGAAAAAAGTATGGTATTGAATAAGTCCATACCATAGAAACTCTAGACAGCAATAGTAGTTCTACAGTTCACCAAAACAAGATTGCAATGATAGAAGTAAACAGTGTTGATCATGAAGGAAACAAGGATCAAGGCATGGTAATCCTTCACACTTTGTATTTGCTAATAGTAGTCTATGTGCCCTCCCCAAAATCAATCATCAATGGTCTACACTAAAAGACTGAAATAAAATATCTGTGCCATATACGTTATTCATTATTCATCTGTTTGTTTTGATTTTTCCCTTTCTTATTTCAGAATTATTTTAATATGAAAAGGACTAGACATTGGATTTCTCAAAATGAGTCATAACTTAATATCCTGAATGTAACCAAAAGAATGATCAAATATAATAAAAATTTCTACTTCTTTGTAATCTGTGATGTTTCTAATATGAAGCATGTGATTCTAATTTAGCAAAATTTATAAAATAATTTCTTTCTCTCTACATCTTAGCAATAGACATTTAAAACCAAAGGCTTACACATTTTGTAATACTTTTAGTGTACTTCAAAAATTATTGAAAGACATATTTTTGATACATTACTATATAGTGCATTAAAGACCTATTTTTTCATTAACTTACATGATTTTATGTATTATCCATTTGTAGCCCCGTTTATTATATATACTGTGTCTGTAAGATATTAAAACTGCATTTCAGCTAGAATATTCTGCATTAAGACTATACCTTAAGACAGATTTGCTGTTCTCTCATGTATTCTAAATTAATATACGTTTACTAAATTGCCAAATGATTTCTATATTGTATGATCTTTGAATATTCCTTTCTGTCTATTGCCCTAAAGATGCACAATACAAAATTCAAAATACTTAGCCCACTAAAGCCAAGAGCTAACAAACAAACATCCTTCCTGACACTCAAGAAACCATAAGAAAGCTGTCCAGAGGGAGAGAAGCTTCTGAGGTACGTGGATAGAACTTTAAGCAAGCCAAAGGGAGCAGGGTGGAGACTTTACAAGTTTCAGACATATTAAAGACATTTTTAGAGTCATCAAACATTGCTAATTTAGAAATGAAAAAGAATAAGCTAAATAAATTAAAAAGTTAACTTTTTGAAAAACAGTTTCCAAACAGATGATATTTTCTCAAAATCATATTTTAATCATTCAGTAGCTATTGTATATATTTCTTCTTTTAGGATACTTTTATATGGCTACTGTTTGCTGTCACTGGATTTTAAAATTATGAGTAGGGTGGCTCCAAGAGACCTGTGTTACTTTCAATTGGAGGCAGCAAGAGCAGATATGTGATCCTATGTGGCTATTCCCCGTCAGCAGTTGTTTAGAAGCCACAGTTGATATGGCAGAGCCAACCAACGGAAGAACTCTGATTCCTTGGGCCACTGCACGGCAAAGAAATGCTCAGAAGAGTCACCTGACCTGCTTTGCAATTTGCATGAGAAAGAAATAAACCCTGTTATATGAAATCACTAATAGTTCAGGATTTGTTTCTGCTACAAAGCCTAGTTTATCTTGACAATACTCTCATACAAGCTAGATAACTATCTTTAATTTCTTCCTCTTATTCACTCACTACATCACATCAGGCCACACATGTACTTAGCTTCTCCAACTACTAAGCTAAGTTCAACTATTGCTATTATAAACCTGGATAACATAGCAAGACCCCACTGCTACAAATAATTAAAAATTAGCCGGGCATGGAGGTGCACGCCTCTAGTCCTAACTACTTGGGAGGCTGAGGTGGAAGGATCACCTGAGCTAAGGAGTTTAAGGCTGCAGTGAGCTATGATCATGCCACTGACCTCCAAGAGAAAGACTGTGTCTCAAAAAATATACTTTATTTTAATTTTTAAGGAATTGTCTTTATTTCTAAGTTGCTATTATAATACTGAGACCTGTTATAATAGCCTCCTAATTGGTTTCTCTGCTTGCAGACATCTCTTGCCCTCCATTACCCTCCATATCAATCCCTCTAAGTGTCAACTAGGTTATCCTTATAAAGTTCAAAACCAATTGAGCCATTCACCTGCTTAAAAACATTCCTGAGTTTACCTTTCTACCTCATTTCCTACAATATTGCCTTTTGTGCTCACCATGGAAAACTCCTCATCTTCCACAAACACCCCAAACTTTTCACACTTCTCTGGTTAGTGTCTAGTCCCTCTAAACTGATGGCCCACCTCACTCTCCCTTTTCAGCTTGGCAGCCTCCCACAATAAAGCACTTGTTGGCACAAATTGGTGGAATGAATCACACCTTCTGCTCATGCTCTGCAAATCGTTCTGCTATAACAGTAGTAATGACTAATATTTATTGAAGACTTACTTTTTATCAGGCACTTAAACACTTTCTACATAGATTGTTCCATTTAATTCTCACAAAAAGCCTATGAGGTGGCTATTACTATTATGCCCATTTTACAAATGAGGAAACTAAGGATTGGACTGAGTAGCCAACCCGTGTTTTTACACAGCTAGTAGGTGATAGAACCGGCATAAGAACTTATCTCAGTTGGACACATGAATATCAGATTTATGCACTTAACCACTATGCTTCTTGGTCCCCATTCAAGACCAAAATGTCTTGGCCCAGTACACTGCCTCTAATCTCTTTTCCTACCTTTCCTCCCGTATACCCAGTAACTTAGCTGTATTAAGCATTTACGTGCTTAGCATATTATTTCCTCATCCCCTTTTCTCAATTCCCCGTGTTGAATGAATGCCTCCCTCACTGCTTCCTACAGACATCTGTTGGAGCACAGACTACCCTGTGCCCTAACCATTGATGCAATTTTCTCTTTTGCTCTCAACACCAAAGAGCTACGTGAGGGCTGACATTATGCTTAGTCTTTATCCCAAGCACCTGCCTGTCTGGCTTGCAGCAAGCTCTCAATAAATGCGTTTAAGTGAATGAATGAATGAATGAATGAATGATGTAGATTTTAATATTCACATTTTATCATTATTAAAAACTTGGTGTTCCAAGTTGTTAGCTTTTTATTTTTGAGTAAAGGACATTTTTTGTCCCTTCTAAATAACTTCCTAATGAAAGATTCCATTTGTAAGTTATATTACAATTCCATTCAATATTGTATTTCTTAATTCATTATTTATTTCACTCATATATGAATGAGCAGATATATATTACAGAAAATTAAAGACCCATAGTGAGAATTAAACTAAAATTTTCTCCTAAACTTTTGATTAGAAAACTTAAATTTCAAAACTTAATCTTGAAATGTAACATTTTCAATTTTATCATTTCTCTTGTAGTTTCCCAAAGGATCTAATAGTCACCTGAGAAAACAATAATCATCATGATCTAAATGTATTCAGCTTATTATATGTGCCAATCTCCGTTTTCATGTTTTACATTAAGTAGTTCATATATTCCCCATAGCAACTCTACAAGATTGATGTTATTATTATCTCCATTTTACAGATGAAGAAACTGAGTAACTTTGAGATTAAGTAACTAATTTAATGTCACACAGCTAGTGAAAACAGAATGTGAAGGTTATTTTCAAATTTGAAGTCATCTTAGGTGAGTATTTCAAAGGAAGATGAAGTTTTTCATGTTAATACCTATACTTCCAAACTAATAAGAATGATAAAATGTAAGTAGCCCGTATTTAAGCTATGAGAGAATTACAGGGGAGATAGATAAAAGATTCTCACATATTGCATTTGGTCCCGATTGCATATCCTATGATGTCTTGGTGAAGTACACTCCATGAACTCCCCTCTCCTACAGTACACATGTGAAAAGATAGATTTGTAAAGAGATTTCTTTCTTATTCCGGCCTCAATATTCACATTGCTGAAGCTTTTGACTAGTTGGCTGAGTTGATAGAGCTCATATTCAGAGGTTCAGGAGAACTAAAACCTTACGATTAATTTTATTATTTTGTGGATCACTCAAAATTATGATGATTTGCTGATCATGCATTGTATATAAATACTGCCTCTGATCCTGTCTTTAAAGATCTTGTGATCTAGCATGAAAAATAAATAATCAGAATGCAAGACACTAAAAGATATAGGGTACAAGTAGAATTTCAGTTAGACCCTCAAGTAGAAGAGAAATTTCAACAAGTAACCATAGGGAATATAAATCTGGCCAAGGGCAATAAGGTGGAGGCTAGACACTTGAGGGAGAGCCAGAGAACAGATGGGCTGATACATGGAGTATGTGAAGGGAAAGACTGGAAAGCAAGAAGGGAAGATCTTTGAGTCCCATTATATAGGGCCTTGAATAAGAAGCTAAGAAGTTAATGGAACTCTTTAGGAATTGGAAAGTTGACGAAGGTTTCAGAAAGATATTTTCTGGCAAAACTATCTAATAGAAGAGTAAAAAGAGAAGCCAGAGACTAGAAATTATGAGGCTATTGCAATACATCAAATTGTTCAATAATAAGGACTTAAAGGAGATGGGGAGAATAATCAAATTTACAAGATGGTATGAAAATAGAAGCTATAGGCCTTGTAACAAATCATGTGTGAGGGAGAACACTCAAAGTTTCAAGTCTTGTTGATCTTGGGACTATTGATGGCTTTATTCAGAATAGAAAACACAACAGCAGAAAAAAGCTCCACGTGAAGGATGACTTTCATATCTGGACATGTTATATTCTGTGGGGCAGGAACTGTCCAGTGGAGATGCCTAAGTGGCAGGACCAGACTTCAGAAGAGAGTCCGTGCTGAAAATATATGTTTCTAGGAAGTGACTTGAAACCACAAGACCCTAACAGATGCCCAATAAGGAAAAGGCAGCTGATAGAACGCAAATGTTAAGGAAGCGACGAAGAAGCCTCCAGAAAAAGAGCAGGCAGCAGGGAGAAGACTAAGATGAAAGAAACAGAGTCACAGAAAACAAGGCAGTAGAAAGTTTACATAGGAGCAAACAGGGCACCATGGCTAACACCTGTAATCCTAGCACTTTGGGAGGCTGAGGTGGACAAAGCACTTGAACCCAGGAGTTTGAGAAAGTTTACATAAGAGAGTTAAATTTTGCAAAACATCTAGGGAGAATTATAAGGAAGATGTGAGTGAAATGAAGTGCTGATCAGATGGAACATGAGGACGAGATATAATCTGGGACTGCCTGGGCAAACCAAGGCATAGGGTCAGCCTTATTATAATTGAACAAGTAATTGGTGAATTGCAAGAGACTTTCAACTTGACAAAATCAACCGAAGTGCGATGTTTCTGGCAGCGCTGGGTATCCAGGCTCTCTTGCAGAGCTCCTTCCCATTTCATGTCCCTCAAAGAAGATGAAGATCTGGAAACAGAAAAATAAGGTAAAGACTAAGAAGTTGATATGAACTACTCTTTAAAGAAAAAGAAAATAAGAAATTTATCCCTTGAACAGGAATTTATTGAGTGGTTGTCCTACGTAAGACTGTAGACAATACAAATTAGAATAAAAAGTGGTCTCTGTCCTTGGAGAACTAATTACCTATTTAGGGAAAGAATGTGCTTATAGTTAGAAATATAAGAGTCACTTAAATAAAATTCAGAAAACTAAAATCAATACAGAAAATGAATTAAAGAGAAAAGAGAGTTTTTAAATTATTATTATTATTATTATTATTGAGATGGAGTTTCGCTCTTATTGCCCAGGCTAGAGTGCAATGGTGCGAGCTCGGCTCACCACAACCTCCACCTCCTGGGTTCAAGCAATTCTCCTGCCTCAGCCTCCCAAGTAGTTGGGATTACAGGCATGCGCCACCATGCCTGGCTAATTTTGTATTTTTAGTACAGACAGGGTTTCTCCATGTTGGTCAGGCTGGTCTCAAACTCCCAACCTCAGGTGATCCACCCGCCTTGGCCTCCCAAAGTGCTGGGATTATAGGCATGAGCCACCGGGCCCGGTTTAAAAATTTTTTAAGAATTTCAAAATCATCCAAGCGGAATTAAAGAACATGTTTGAGAGAAAAATGAACAGGCCCCCCAGAGCACAGTGACTCACACCTGTAATCCCAGCACTTTGGGAGGCCAAGGCAGGTGGATAAGGAAGTCGGGAGATCAAGACCATCCTGGCTAACACGGTGAAACCCTGTCTCCACTAAAAATACAAAACATTAGGCAGATGTGGAGGCACGCACCTGTAGTCCCAGCTACGCAGGAGGCTGAGGCAGGAGAATGGCTTGAATCCGGGAGGCGGAAGTTGCAGTGAGCCAAGATCACGCCACTGCACTCCAGCCTGGGTGACACAGTAAGACTCTGTCTCAAAAAAATAAAATAAAATAAAGTAACTTGAGCCAGATAGATAACATGCATAAAGGAATTTTAGAAGATAGATATGCCACATTATCTTGAGTTGCCATGTTATCATATTGTCCTCATTAACAGCAAAAACAATAGCATGAGCACCTACCACCTGCTGTAACAAGGGCACTTGGTATGTGACATAATTAACTAACTGAACATTAAATTGCATAGAACCATTAAATCTAAAATACGATTTGGGAATGTTAGGATCTTTATATTTAAAGTACAATCCTCTGCAAATGATTTAGTCTATAAGCTAGTCATGAATGTTCAACTGTTCATATCACACAACTGACTAGGTTTTAGAATGTGTCAATGAAGTTTGCATATCCACAGGAGGTAAAAAGTAATAATCTCTCAATTACTAGGGATCCCTAATGAAAAAAAAAAATTGGTGGTATTAAATCAAGTCAGAAAAATGCTTCCAACTTTCTAGACTTATTTTGGCAAAGGGCGAATAAATAAATTAAATGGTTAGTAAATACATCTGGGATGCAAAGCAGCAATGCAAATAACAATCCATTTTTTATAATTAAAGCTTAGCTAAACTATCATTTGGTCACAATGATAATTTTTTATAGAACTATAAATACCAACAGGGGATTTGTAGAGAAAAATTGCCTTGCAGCGTTTTTGAAAAAAATTAATGCATATTCAACATTGATCTTGAATTGTGCATGTTAAACTGTGCCTCTCAAGTAAAATATTCTTGAAGAAGTCAATAATATGCCATAATTTCATATGACACTAATAAAATAACGAAAATGACAATTCATTTTTGTTTACTTGTCTATGACTTAATGGATGGATAAATTTTGTTAAAAGAGGAAGCACAAACTTGGTGCATAGTAGGCATATTTACAAAACAATTGTGATTGATTTTTTGGGTCACTTTCCTAAGAGAGAACATGAAACAATCAATCTCTTGGAATTCCTTCCTGAAAAGTGTTTTTATAGCCATTGATATATGCGATGAAATTCAGAGGACCAAAGCCACATATATTAAGTAGTTTGTTTGTTCCCTAAGATATAATAGAATAATGGTGTTGCAAATAAAGTCCAAGGAAGCTAAAAATATGCAAAACAGTGCCATTATAATGACTTTATATGTAACACTACTAATTCTATTAACTCAAAATTGCTGAAATTAGTAACACTAAAGCTGTTTTCTTGTACTCAAGGGACACTTGTAAGGGAAAAAAAATTATTGAACAGTGAGATAGCCAAGTGAAGTTTTAGATTCAAAAAAAATGCAGAGCAAATAAGAACTATTTTCCATCTAATCCAATTTTGCTGTTCATCCATTATGAGAATGCAATGAATCAAGGACTTAGGTTTACTCAATACACCAATGAGATTTGCAGTAACTAGTTTGCACAAGAAAATACAAACAACTTATCTTAAGAAAATAAATCTGAACTTGATTCTCCCTGGTGCCTGTTATTTTCTAGTCATCATTCAAATTCTTAGAAAGGCATGTTAACCCTTTCAAGACACTGATAATCCATTTAGACTATAGTAGAAACATTAAAATAACAGTTAAGGTGCCGCTTAAACCCACAAACTTGCAGCCCAGGAGTTCCTTAGATGGTGAGAATTCCTCTGAGGCACACATTTTCTGGAGAAAATACTGTTTGTCCACAGTGTGAGTTTAACTATGAAGTATAGAGAGCTGGAATGTTAAACAGAATAGCAACTTAGGTAAAAAAAAAAAAAAAAAAAAACCTAATTTAAAAAAATTAGAGTTGGTTTATCTATGGAAAACTAGGACTTAAAAGCAAAAGGAAGATCTAGCCCCTTCTTGCTTTATCGGAGTCTTCCAAAAAAAGCAAAATCCAAGTTAGTAAATCTTTTCCATTACCATGTTAAAAAAATTTTTAACTCAAAACAGAGCATAGAACTAAATGTGAAAACTAAAACTATAAAACATCCAAAAGAAAATTCAGGGGGAAAAATCTCTGTGACCCTAGCTTAAGCAAAGATTCTTTAGATGTGACACAAAAGGCAGGATCTGTAAAAGAAAAATAAAAATAATAAATCAGACTTTATTAATATTAAAATTTTCTGCTCTTTGAAAGATGCTGTAAAGAGACAGAAAAGACGGATCAAATTGATCTGGAGAAAATATTTGCAAAACATAATTTGATAAAGAAGAACTCATTTCCAGATGTATAAAAAACTCTTAAAAATAGAAAACAATGTAGTTTTTAAATAGGCAAAAGATTTGAATAGACATTCACCAGAGAAGATATACTTACTGCAAATATGCACATAAAAAGATGGTAATTATTATTAGTCGCTAGAGAAATCCAAACTACAACCACAATAAGATACCACTAGATACCTATTAGAATGTCTAAAATTTTAAAGACTGACCATACCAAGTGTCAACAAAAATGTGGAGTAACTGGAACTTTCATACACTGCCAACAGGAATGGAAAATGGTACAACCACTTCAGATATACTTTGATAGTCTGTTAAAATGTTAAATAGACACCTGCCATATGATCCAGCCATTGTATCCTTCTATTTACCAAAGAGAAATTAAAACTTATGTCTGTACAAAAACTTGTACATGAGTGTTCATAGTTTTATTTGTAATTGCAAATATGTCATTATTATCATTTCTATGTTACCATAGAGGAAACTTGAATTTACATGGATTAAGTAAAGTGCTCAAAATTCAAAACAACCCAAATGTCCCCCAATAGGGTAATACATTCATACAATACAAACCTGCCACAAATGGATATACTGCTGATGCACAGAATGACATGGATAAATCTCAAAATGATTCTGTTGTGTCAAAGAACCCAGATAAAAAAAGAGTATGTGCTGTGTGATCCCATTTATATAAAACTCTAGAAAATGCAAGCTAATGTAGAGTGACAGAAAGTAGATCAGCGGTTTCTGGGACAGAGCTAAAGACAGTAGGAGAGTTTGGGAGAAAAGGTATGAGGAGAAAGTACAAAAGGGAATAAGGAAATATTTGGGTGTGATTGACATGATCATCATCTTGATTGTGATGATGACTCCACAGGTCAAAACTTTTCCAGTAGTATACTTTAAATATATGTAGTATATTGTATACTAATTATATCTCAATAAAGCCTTTTCTTTTTTTTTTTTTTTTTTGAGATGGAGTCTGGCTCTGTTGCGCAGGCTGGAGTGCAGTAGCGTGGTCTCGGCTCACTGCAAGCTCCGCCTCCTGGGTTCACGCCATTCTCCTGCCTCAGTCTCCCTAATAGCTGGGACTACAGGCGCCCACCACCATGCCCAGCTAATTGTTTTGTATTTTTAGTACAGACAGGGTTTCACCATGTTAACCAGGATGGTCTCGATCTCCTGATCTGGAGATCCGCCTGTCTCGGCCTCCCCAAGTGTTGGGATTACAGGCGTGAGCCACCGCGCCCAGCCAATAAAGCCATTTTTTAATGAAGCTCTAATTCCTTTTTTGCTTTACTGGAATCTTTCAGAACAAGGAAAATACAAATAAGTAGAAAATATTTTCATCATAAACTACTGAGTTTAGTCTGTTTAATGGAATCTGAATTCACAGCATCTTACTTTCAAATTTCTTGGTACATATGGCACTCCCATTACTGATCTCACATTCTCAAGTGAATTTTACAGTTCTTGTTTGTGCACCTAGGAATCTTAACTGGTTTTGAAAGCTAATCTTTAAAGCTAATTTAAATGTTTGATATGCACTATTTCAATTAAGTCTCATGATAATGCCATGAAGTAGACATCATCATTATTATTTCTATTTTACAATACAGGAAATTGGGACTTAGAAGTTAATTGCTCAAGGTCACATAGCCAGTAGTTCCTAGAGCCAGGATTTGAATTCAAGCCATCAGAAACTAGAGTGCTTGTGCCTAAACCCAATGTTATGTTGCTTCAATGTAGTCCAAGACTGTGTGGTCATATGATCATTGATTTACCACTAGGAAGAAGTAGAGAAAAGGAATGTTAATTTCCTATATCTGCCAAAATAAAATAAGAAAAACTAGGTACCTCAAAATAAGAGAAATTTATTGTCTCACAGTTCTGGAAGCTAGAAGTCTGAAGCGAAGGTGTTAGCAGAGCACGCTGTGTTTCTGATGACTCTAGGGAGGATCTTTCCTTGCCTCCTCTACTTTCTGGAGTGTGCTGGCAATCCTTAACATTCCTTGGCATGTAGACTCATTATTCCAGTCACATAGGCATCTTCTCCTTGTGCCTCTTCACATCATCTTCTCTGTATGCAATATCTCTTTCCCAGTCCAAATTTCCCCCTTTTTAAAGACCTTAGTCATAGAGGATTAGGACTCACCCTAATAACCTCATTGTGACTACCTCTGCAAAGACCCTATTTCCAAATAAGGTCATATTCTGAGCTACTGAGTATTAGGACTTCAACATTTCTATCTGGGAGAAAATACTTCAACCTATAACAAGAGGTAACAGGAAACAGAGCTAAAGGATGTGAGAAAACTGTAAGATGAACTGGTTCCTGATCTTAAACACTGGTAGAACCTATTGTGGATCCATAAAACTATAAGAATGAGTTTGCAATCAACCAGCTACCTGGAAATTTGTAGGAAAAGAATGCATCATAGGCGACTTTCTTACTTAAAGCCCTAGTTTTCTGTACAATGTTCTGATTTTTGCTAATTATAATATCACTAGTTGGGCGTATAGTGGCTTCACTCTTTTATTAATTCTGTAAATAGTAATTGAGCCCTTTGTTATATACCAGGAATAGTGCTGGCTACTGGGGATAGAGTTGAGACATCAGAGTCTAGCAGAAAGGCAGATAAGTCTATCAAGTGCAGTAGTGTGAAAAAGACTGTCATAGAGATTTACATAGAATGCTGTTGGGTCCAAAATAAAACAAATTACTCTACTTGGAAAGGAGGTAATTAATGATGAAGGAACACCTGCGACAATTTTTAAAAGACTTGGAGCAGCCTTCCAGGCAGCAAAAGTTGGAAGGGGCATTTCAGAATGTGTAAAGTTAACATGGCCCAAACAACCCTTATTCTTTCCCGCAAACCCTCCCCACATCAGGTCAACAGCAACTTCATCTTTCCAGTTGCTCAGAACGGAAGACTTGGAATCATTTTTGCCTCCTCTCCTTCTCTCATACCTTTATCCAACCCATCAGGAAAGACAGTTGTCTCTGCCTTCAAAATTTATCCACAATCTGACGACTTTTCACCACCACTGCTGTTCAAAGCTGCCATCATCTTGCATTTGGAATTGAAGCCTTCCTAGCCTTGCTGCTTCTAGTTTTGCCACCCTCTATAGTCCTTTCTCAACATAGCATCCCGCATTATCACTTCAAAATGTAAGTCAGATCATGGTGGTCCTCTGCAATGACTCCCCATTTCACTGAGACTAAAAGCCAAAGCCCTTACAATGGTCTAGAAGGCTTTCAAGATTAGGCCCTTCTACCTTCCTCTCTCCCTTCCCTGCCACCATTGTCTCTTAGACTCCTTCATCCTACTCATTGCTATCCAGTCACATGGGTCTCCTTGCTATTCCTAGGACAGGACAAGCATATTCCCATACCAGGGTGTGTGCACTGGCTGTTCCTCTGCTGGAATACTTTTCTTCCAGATACCCACGTGGCTAATTCCCTCTCCTTCTTCAAATCTTACTCAAATGTCACTTACCCCAAATACTCTATTGCATCTCACCTTTACCACCAAACTACCACCTCACATTCTCAATTCCTGCTCTAACCTCATCATAGTACTTATTACCTTTTTTTCTTTTTTTTTTTAAAGACTGAGTCTCACTCTGTCGCCCAGGCTGGACTGTAGTGGCACGATCTCAGCTCACTGCAACCTCCACTCCCCGGGTTCAAGTGATCCTCCCACCTCAACCTCCTGAGTAGCTGGGATTACAGGCGTGTGCCACCACGCCTGGCTAATTTTGCATTTTTAGTAGAGACGGGGCTTCACCATGTTGGCCAGGCTGGTCTCAAACTCCTGACCTCAGGTGATCTGCCCACCTTGGCCTCCAAAAGTGCTGGGATTACAGGCATGAGCCACTGTACCCAGCCTCCTTCTAACATGCTGTAATTTACTTATCAATGATGCTCATTGCTAGTCAATCTTCCTTCAGCAGAATATAAGCCCCATGAGGGTAGAGAGATCTTCGTTCTCTTCATAGATGTCTTCTAGAAACAGAGGCTGTTACATAATAAATGTTCACCTTTTTCAAAATAAATGAAAATCTCATTGAAGTGAGAAAGAAAGGAATTCCACTGACTGCAAATAATCATTGTCACCAGAGCATTAGGAGCATGCAGGATAAGTGCAGAAGGGAAAATTGGATTTGCAGAGGATCCTTCTGTGCTCTGTTAACAAGAACCATTGATTAGATTTATACAGAGAATGAACATGCTCATATTTGCATATTATATCACTCTGACAATCATGTAAATTGACCATCCCCCACTTTCAATGTTCACCAAAATCAAATTTCTAAAATGGTTTTTATGGTATCATAAACCTGTCCCTTTCTGAGTGCAATAGAAGCATAATTCTTCAGAGTACACACCCTGGAAGAGACCGCCTGGGTTTAAATCCGTTTCCACCAATAGCTATAGGACCTGGAGCAAATTACTCAGCTTCTTTTGCCTCATCTGTAATTAAAATGGGTTGTTTTAAGGCTTAAAGAGTCTAAATAAGTAAAACACTTAGAACAGTAACCTGGACAGAGTAAGAACTGTATCGTTTATTTTTTAACATAGTGTAACTGTGCAGTGGCTAGAAGCAAGATTTTTGTTCTCTCAATAGTCTCTACAACAAGTAATATTTAAGTTAATCTGGCCAGCAAGCCTGTCATAGATAATAGATATTTTTTAATACTAAAAGAATAAAAAAAGTTGGTAGAGTTAAAGTTTAAAAAAAGAAAAAAAATCATAGATCTTTTATAAAGGATTTTTTATAAAAATATAATTGCATCTTTCCTCCGATAGTTTTGAATTTTCTAAATTGAGTCAGCCTTTTATGCTTAAGTATTTGTGGTATTTTCATATATTTTAAATTAGAAAAACTTAAAGACACTATTATTGAAATTAACACTTCAAAGAGTAAGTATTCTGTTGTGTTTTGACTTTACTTTTGTCTCAGATTTCCACAAATTCCAATCTCGATTAGCAATATTCATTAAAGTACCCACTGCTTGTTTTATTATTTATAATTTAGTGTCTTTCCGTTCAACAAAGAGGCATATTGTCTTCTAGCTGAGACACCTGGAAGGTGGGTGAAGTACAAAGACCATGATTCAAAAGTCTGCAGTGCAGTCAACAAGCAATTACTTTCACATGTGATAGGAGACTGTCAGCTTCAAACACAGGACATTCTTTGGGAAGATTAGTCCAAATTACATTTTATTACCTTGGCCCACTTGAATGGCCTAAACTTCATCTGTTTCTTACTCTAATAGAATTCCAACTGGGGCATTAATATATTGTTTATGACATGTTTGGAGTTCTTGTGTTATCAGCATGCATTCATGAGAGAAGCTTCAAACAGTATCAGATAACAGTGAGCTGGATGTTGGATGTTGTACAGCACAGGGGATTTTATCATCTTGTTGAACCAGTGGCAGTGATTAAATTAAACTGTCTGAACAAAGCTTTTGCATGTCAGACTGTTGAATGGCAAAATGAAAGAGTGACACACTTCAAAGATCAGAAGAAGGAAGAGAGGGCTAGAAAGACATAGTTATGTAACCCCTTATTGAGGAACATTCAGAAACAACATCAACAATTAAGAACAGTTTCCATTTTACTTCATCTTTAAATTTCTCAGTGTCATTTCATTCATCTTCCAAGTACATTTCCCCACCTCCTTTCTCACATTACATATTTAATTTAATTTGGAACGTTGGCTGAATAATGAGATAGTTTCAGGGTTTTTGCTTGTTCTGTTTCTTTGTGAAAGGAGGGTTTTTAATTTGTTTTAATTTCTAATTTTTCCCTAAATGTTTCCAAATGATATATTATCAGAAGAAAATCTCAAGGAGATTATGATGTTTCCATAATTTACAAGCACAATTTTTATTCACAGCTAAAAGTACATGGGTGATTTTTTTCCCCCACTTCAAAAACAAAATTAATATTTTGAAATAAAAAATTAATGGATGGAACTAAGATTGTTTTTATAAACTGAAATATTGTGATATGTAAACTCTCTGAAGAAGTTCATGAACAGAAAAGTTTTCATACATCCGGGGTACAAAGTAACCTTATAGAAATCCACATGTTTCCCATCCACGAGATTTTTAAATCAACAAACAGTCCTGACATTTATTTATTATTATCTTTGCTAGTTTAAAAAAATGGTTTGTTAGTATTAAGAAAAATGTCATTTCCTCTCAAACAAAATAAAACTGGGAAAATATCCAGGAAAAGTAAATTACGTTTCAGTGCTGTTTCCATTACAAAGTCTACATAGCTTCATTTCTGAATTATTGGTTAGATTGGTGATTTCCTCTTTATTTAAGTCTCTAAGTAAACCACTCAGAAATATTTAACTAACTTCAGTGTGCCATAGTACTTATAAAAGATAGGTTTTCAGATGCTATTACCCCATTGTAAATGTATCTACTTCCACTTTTACTTCAATTGTGATTTATACAATTCTCAGAACTGTAAACTAATGTCCATTTTGAAATAAATCCTGGTTCTTAGTAATGTATCTTTGCAATTCAGTTTTTATTTATTTATTTATTTATTTTTGACGGAGTCACCCTCTGTCACCCAGGCTGGAGTGCAGTGGCACGATCTCAGCTCACTGCAACCTCCACCTCCCGGGTTCACGGGATTCTCCTGTCTCAGCCTCAAGTAGCTGGGACTACAGTAGTTGCGCCACCATGCCCCACTAATTTTTTGTATTTTTAGTAGAGATGAGGTTTCACCATGTTAGCCAGGCTGGTCTCGAACTCCTGACATCAAATGATCCATCTGCCTTGGCCTCCCAAACTGCTGGGATTACAGGTGTGAGCCACGACACCTGGCCAAAAATGTATAAGTACAATATTATTCAGCATAAAAAGGAATGAAGTTCTGACACATGCTACAGTAGAGTGAACCTAGAAAAGCTTATGCTAAGTAAAATAAGCCAGACACCAAAAGATACACATTGTATGATTCCACTTATTTGAAATATCTACAATAAGCAAATTCACAGAGACAAAAAAATAGATTAGAAGTTATCAAGGACTACATGGCACAAGTATACATATGTAACAAACCTGCACGTTATGCACATGTACCCTAGAACTTAAAGTATAATAAAAAAATAATAATAATAAAATAAAATAATTGAATAGAAAAAAAGTTATCAAGGACTATACAGTATGGGAGAATAGTTATCAGAGACTATTGATTGGAATAAGCAATAATGGGGAGTTATTGTTTAATGGCTACAGAATTTCTCTTTGGAAAGATGGAAACATCTGGAAATAATAGTGATGATGACTGCACAGAGTTGTGAATGTAATTAATGCCAGGGAAGTGTACACTTAAAAGTGATTCAAGTGGAATATTTTGTTGTATATATTTTACCACAATAAAAATTTAAAGGCCAGGAACAGTGGCTCACACCTGTAATTCCAACACTTTAGGAGGCCGAGGCGGGTGGATCACCTGAAGTCAGGAGTTCGAGACCAACCTGACCAACATGGAGAAATCTCATCTCTACTAAAAATACAAAATTAGCCAGGCATGGTGGCATGCACCTGTAATCCTGGCTACTCGGGAGGCTGAGGCAAGAGAATCACTTGAACCTGAGAGGCGGAGGTTGTGGTGAGCCGAGGTCACGCCATTACACTCCAGCCTGGGGAAAAAATAAATAAATAAAAAATAAAAAACAATTGTAGTCCACAATTACTTATCCACAATTCCAAAATCTAAAAAATTCTGAAATCAGACTTGTTTTTTGGAACTTATTTGATGGCAGAATTGGACTTGATCTGAATTCATTTGGCTGAAAAACATGACCTACATTGAAGTGAGTCTATTTAATGTCATTTTATTGTACTTGGTGCTAATATCCATTTGTTTTGCTCCATAAACATTAACACGTTTGATTACAGGATGCTACCCCAGACCCCACTGGGATGTTTCATAATATATGGCATATATTCCTTTTTACCTTTCTACAATTTAAAATATTTAGAATTCCAAAGCACAAAAGATTTTGAACCGGTAGAAGTTTTTTGTGCTCTCCAGTCGTCAAAAATCACCATTTATGATGGCAAAAATATTTTTCCCCCAAACTGTAATACCATCCTGGAGGGATCATTTTTCCTAAAGGTTTTAAAAGTTCAGCTTGGCAAGGAAATGACAGTTACTAAATATTTCACTGACTATCTCAGGGAAGTTATTGGAGATGATGGAGGAGAAGGTGGGTATGTTTCTACAGAGGTAGCAAGAGGAAGGTCCTTGTGGTGATGGAAGAGTTCTTTACCTTGATTGTGGTGGTGGTTACAAGAACCTACAGACGTGATAAAATGGCTATAGAACTATCTGTAAATAAAATAGAACTATACACACACATTGTACCAATGTCAGTTTCCTGGTTTCGATATTGAACTATAGATACATAAGATGTAGTCATTGGGGGAAACTGGGTGAAGGATGCATAGGAACACTCTTGTCTTAGTCCATTTGGGCTTCTATAACAAAATATCATAAACTGGGTGGCTTATAAACAAAAGTTATTTATTTCTCACTGTTCTGGAGGCTGGCAAATCCAAAATCAAGGCACAGTAGATCTGGGGTCCAGTGAGGGCCTTCTTTCTGGTCTGTAGATGGTACCTTTTACTGTGTTCTCAAGTGGCAGAAGGGGTGAACAAGCTTTCTGGGGACTCTTTTAAAAGGGCATTAATCCTATTCATGAAGGCTCTGCCCCCATAACCTAATAACCTCCCAAAGGCCCCACCCGCTAATGCCATCTCGGGGGTTGAGATTTCAACATACGAATTCGGAGAACACAAACTTTCAGATTATAGCAACTCTGTACTATCTTTGCAACTTTGTAATTTTTTCAAAATAAAAGGTAAGAAAAAAAATCCACAAGGCAAGGAAATGACAGCTCACTTTTCAATGAGTCTGAATGCTTTGCTTACTGTCTCAAAATGCTTTGCTTACTGTCTTCACTTTCTCAGCTCCTCCAGGCATCCTGAGGGGAAGATGTAAAGAATCAGAGCCAGAGGATAAATGGTGACTCTGCGGGTCCCAGAAACCCTTCAAGATCTTTGAAAATAAGGCCTATTATATCATTCACCATGTGTAGCTCTATTCCTATACTACAGGTAATCTATAGGCTAGCTCTTTGGACAATTTCAGTATTAAGGTCTTAAAAGAGTCTCAAAATCTGCAGTACAGGGACTTCCTGTATTAATTATACCGAGACAACTTGTTGCTGTGATTTACCCTTGGCTCTACCCTCTATATTTAACTTGAGTCTAAACCATGTAAAGATTTCCATCCAAGAAATTAGGTATTTTTAATATTTGCGTAGCTATCAAACTCGTTTTTTTCCTCTGAAATACCACTTTCCTATGAAAAGGTATGCTTCATTTTTTTAATCACATTAGTTATACCAAAATCTTGTGTATCATCTACTTATTATATTTATATCCCTTATTAAATTTCTCTGATTACTCTTCTTTCAAAAAGCTAAGAATTCCTTAAAAATTCTAAATTGTATAATTTTATAAGAACTTTTAAAATAATTTTATATTAAAAATAAGAAAGAAAAATCTAACACAGCATAAAGAATGAGGAAGGAGTGGCAAGTGAAAAAGAATGAAACTCTCAAAGAACTCTAAGAGGATTTTCTAAAACAAAAGATTAGCAAATTCATCTAAAGACTTCCCAGTTTCCACATGGGAGTGCCTACAAGATTCTACAGCCAAAAGAATCACCCCAAACACAACTAAAAATCAAATTGACAAATAGTAGTATCATTGTCAGTGAATTAAATAAGTAATACAGTGCAGTTCAGTTTTTAATTCTTTAAACTCTAAATTTTTTTGTTTATATTTTATTTGGGAAAAAAAATCAGCATAGGACTAATTATTAGTTTTCACAAGAAAAAGAGCCAAGTCCAATGATGTGCAAACTGGAACCAAACATTGCAAACCATATTATTACCACAATATTTAATGTACCATTATTTGGGATGTAGAAAAATTATAATCAATCTAAATGTCCATCAAAGCGGATAGAATATTGTTTAGCAATTCAGAAAGAAAAATTCCATATATACTTATTAACGTGGAGAGATGTCCATGGCTTATTACAGGACTAAACACAATTTGTTCAATAAATATGTATCATATAATCATATTCTTGCAAGAAAAAAGAGGATGTTATGATGTGTATGTATTTGTGCATATATACAGATATTTAATTATGGCATATGAATAGACAAAAGGGCAGAATGATAAGCACCCTGTTGTTAACATTGTCTCTGTGCATTGAAATTGGAGAGTACATTAGTTATTGATTGTTGTAAAAAAATTATCCCCAAACACTGTAGCTAAAACAACAAACATTTATTATCTCACAGTTTCTGTGGATCAGAAACTAGGCAGTTGCTTAGCTGGGTGGTTCTAGGCAGAGTTGCTCACAGAATGCATACAAGGTGTTGGCTGGGTCACTTCAAGGCTCCCCTTCCCAGGGGAGGCCCCACTGTTGGTCAGCTTCAGAAGATCTGCTTCCAAGCTCATTCCCCAGGGCTGCCTCAGTTCTCCACATGGCCCCTTATCTCCCAGGATCTCTCTTCTCTATGTGGACTCTTCAGAGCATAGTGAGAGCCAGGTGTGGTGGCTCACGTCTGTAATACCAACACTTTGGGACGCCAAGGCAGGCGGGTAACTTGAGGCCAGGAGTTCGAGACCAGCCTGGGAAACAGGACAAAACCCCGTCTCTACTGAAAACACAAAAATTAGCCCCACACATGTAGTCCCAGCCACTCGGGAGGCTGAGGCAGGAGAATCTACTTTAACATCCCCCACCAAAGTGATACGCTTGTTACAACTGATGAACTTATATTGACACATTATCATCACCCCAAATCCATAGTTTACATTATACTTCACCCTTGGGGCTGTACATTTTATGGGTTTGGACAAATGTACCACATGTAACCGGCAGTACAGTATCATACAGAATAGTTTCAGTGTCCTAAAAATCCTCTTCCCTTCTTCCTAATTTCTTTGATTTTTTTTGTTTTGTTTTGAGGCAGAGTCTCACTCTGTCACCCAGGATGGAGTGCAGTGGTATGATCTCGGCTCACTGCAACCTCTGACTCCCAGGTTCAAGCGATTCTCCTGCCTCAGCCTCCCTAATAGCTGGGAACGCAGGTGCATACCACCGTGCTCAGCTAATTTTTGTATTTTTAGTAGACACGGGTTTTCACCATGTTGGGCAGGATGGTCTCAAACTCCCGACCTCAGGTGATCTGCCCGCCTAAGCCCCCGAGAGTGCTGGGATTACAGGCGTGAGCCATTGCATCCAGCCCCTTCTTCCTAATTTCTGACAGTCACTGATCTTTTTTACTGGCTCCATAGTTTTGCCTTTTCCAGAATGCCATATAGTTGGAATCCTAAGTATGTAGACTTTTCAGATCAGAGCCAAACTTTTACTTAGTAATAGGCATTTAAGTTTCCTCCATGTCTTTTAATGACTTGATAGCTCATTCCTTTTCAGCACTGAACAACATTCCACTATTTGTCCATTCACCTCCTGAAGGTCATCTCAGTTGTTTCCAAGTTTTGGAAATTATAAATAAAGCTGCTATAAACATCTGTGTGTAGTTTTTTTGTGTATACATACATTTTCAACATTTTGGGATAAATAACAAGGAGGAAGATTGCCTGATTGTATATATGATATACGTATGTTTAGTTTTGTAAGAAACTTCCTTCCAAAGTGTCTGTAACACTTTGCATTTATATGGTCAACTAGACTTATATACTTATACAGGATTAAAAAAAAATTCAACACCAATTTAAAGGAATCTGATGCAAATATTTTGTGTAATACCCAAATAGTTCAATTGATAATATTTTTAGTTAGCAGTTTTCATTACTCCAGGGCAAATTGAGATGAATGAACATCTAGTAAGTAATGAGTGATGTGTATGAATAAATCAATTCAGGAGAGACTTTTTAATCATTTTAACTATTGCAAGAAATTTAGGTTATTATTAGCAATCATTATTAGGGATATAACAACACACAAACAGAAGTTTTCATCTTTCTGGGGACTTAGAAACATTTAATATCTAATCCTCCCTGTGTCTACTAGAGTTTACTCCTTATACTTGGTGTTTTCATCAATATAAGATTTTGTCACAGTGCTATTCTTTAGTCAGCAATGACTTTTCTGGAGGCGCAGTTCAAAGTGGTGCTTAAGAGCATAGACTCTGGAGTCCGACTGCAGGAGTTTAAATCCCAGCCCAGTCATTTCCCTTAGGCAAGTTATTTAACCTGCCTGTGTCAGTTTTCTCATTCATAAACATGGCGGAATTAGAATAACAATATATACTCTCGTAAGAATTTTTTTAAGGACTAAATTATTCAATACACCCAAAACTCATAGAATAATACCTTGCATATAGTTGTAACTCAATAGTTGTCAGACATTATAGTTATAATTATTACTTAGATCAAACTTATGAGAAGGGTTAACGTAAGCAGATTTAACATGAAAACACTTTGTTACAAAGTAGAAGCATGTTCCCTGATACGGTTTACTCTGTGTCCTCACCCAAATCTCATCTCAAACTGTAATCTCCACGTGTCAAGGGAGGGACTTGGTGGGAGGTGATTGGATCATGGGGACGGTTTCATGATAGTGAGGGAATTCTCATGAGATCCGATGGCTTAAAAGTGGCAGTTTCCCCCACTCTCTCTGTCTCTCCTGCTGCTAGGTAAGAAGTTCCCTGCTTTCTCTTCACTTTCTGCCATGATTGTAAGTTTCCTGAGGCCTTTCCAGTCATGCAAAACTGTGAGTCAATTAAACGTCTTTTGAAAACAGAAGTCTTGAAACAGTGTTATGAATGGGAGTAAAAGGAGGGAGAGTCCAACGAGCTTTTAGGTTTGGCACTCTGTCTCCCTTTATTACAAGCTGATGTGCCCTGAGCATTGTACCTATTGTCTTCTTCATTTTTCTCCAACATTTTGAGTAAGAAGCCGTCATAGGCCAAAAGGAAATACAATGAAGTTTAAAGATGAAAAGGCATATGGATCTTTACACATGTTGTTTCCTCTGTTTGGACTCTTTTTTTTTTTTTAACCGAACCTCTATGTATATTGCAAACTTGATTTTCAGGTCTTATTTAAAATTCACTGGTTCCAGAAAAAAACTTTCCAGATCCCTCCAAAATAGATATGTGTTCACTTCTCTTATGGCAGTTATACACATATGTGTTGCTATAAAGAACGCCTGAGGTGGAGTAATTTATTAAAAAAAAAAAGAGGCTTATTTGACTCATGGTTCTGCAGACTATAGAAGAAGCATGGTACTGTCATCTACTTCTGATGAGCGCTTCAGCCGCTTTCACTCACAGAGGAAGGTGAAGGGGAGCCAGTATGTACAGAGATCACATTACAAGAAAGGAGGTGAGAGAGATAAGGGGATGCCAAGCTCTTTTTAACAACCAGTTCTCACAGGAACTAATAGAGGGAGAACTTAACTCATTGCTGAGGATGGGTTGGCACCTCATGAGGATGGCACCAAGACATTCCTGAAAGATCTGCCTCCATGGCTCCACCACCTCCCAACAGGCCCCACCTCCAATATTGGAGACCAAATTTCAACGTGAGGTTTTGCGGGACAGACATCCAAACTATAGCACACACTGAATTGGAATAGCTTATTTTTAGTCTTTACTAGTTTGTGAGCTCCTCCAGAATGAAAGTTTCTACTCCTCTTTGTATCTGCACTGACATCTTTCATGCCTTGCACACTGGAGGAACTCAATAAATACTGGTCAAATGTATGAATGAACAAAAGCAAGGACTTCAAGGAGGCAAAAAGATGATTCTTCAGTCCTTTCTTGTTCTTTTTGTTTTGCTTTGACTTGGAACTGAGCACACCCTAATCCTTTGTCCCTTAGAAGTGGAGCTAATGTTAGGTCCAGAGAAAAAGATGGTATGAAGCTGGCTGTAAAGAGCCCTTCTGGTCCAGGCAACCTGGAAGAGAGTTCTCAGCAGAACCCAATCATGCTGGCACCCTGATCTCAGACTTCCAGCCTCTAGATCTGTGAGAAATACATTTCTGTTGTGTATAAGCCACCAAGTCTATAGTATTCTGTTCTAGCAGCCCAAACAGACTAAGACAGCAGGTGAACAGGTATAGATCAGATAGAGGAATGAAAACTCCAACCATGGACACTCAATTAAAGCTCACAGAGAGAAGATCTGTCCTCTACTGCCACAGTGGATAAGGGCAAATTAGGAATAAGAAAGGAGCAATCTTTAGAGCAGAAAGAAAGCTGGGCTATCCACTGGGTAAGTTCTTTTCCTGCCTGCCAAGCAGGCCATCTGTGAGACCAGTCTGAAAATACACAGGCAAAATGGCAGAGAAGCTGTCCATCCCTTGTTATCATTGTTATTGCTGTTAAAAATAGCTTTCAGTCATTCAGCATATTTATGGAGGGAGTTGGTTTCTGAATTAGAGATAAGCAAATACCACTATATTCCATTTATGGAAATCAGAGCTGAGCAGTTAAATGCACTGAAAGAGACCATTTTCTAGCTCAATAGATCTAAGGAATTCTTAGCTTTTAAACTCAGTTTTATCAGATGGAAGGAAGTATTATTGGAGAATAGAGGAGATTAAATGTCAAGACTAAGGCCATATCTACATACAGCAATCAAGTTAGCCAAAGTGGAGTGAACCCAATATGCTTTGTTGTTTCCATGATGAAGCTGTGCAGTGATCAACTATGTCAACTGTTCATTGATCCAACTTAGTCTCTTAGAAACAATCCAGTTAGCTCTGTAGTAATCCAGTGACTTTGGTTATAATTCGAAATTTGTTGTCTTTGGTCTTCCTTTAAAACTTCATAAGGAAACACAATTCAGTTAAAATGGCCAAATCTCTTGAAGACTGAAAACTAACTTAAAATACAGGATTTCTGCAAACTACAGATGCTTTCCAGAAATGACTGGTTACTTAAACATACTCATTAAGGTTCTTGTTTTAACTACTGAACTTTTCTTATGTTATGTATTTTTCTTTGCGTGTATCATTTTATCATGTTTGTCAAATTGCCTAATGAGCAAAATGGGTTTTGGCAACATTTTGCCTACCTTTTTATATAGCATGATGAACATAGAGTTCTCACACATAGCATAACAGTAGAAACAAATGTCCAACAACCAATAATAACATGTATGACCATAGTTATGAATAGATCACATAAATAGACTGTCCATTTTCCTGTTCCCATTTTTGAATGTATAATTTAATTTTCCTGCCTTTGATGTCAACCCTTAATTTCTCCTCTAGTCTTCTCTACTCCACATCATCTTGCTTCTCCCATTTTCTCACTTGCCTACATGCATGCAAAAGAAATTCATAATAAGAGCCAGCATTTACTTTCTTTATGCTACAGGAACTGTGTTATTTTCTTTATAGACCATATCTTTTTCCCCAGTAACCCTAAAGAGAGCTACTATTATTATCATATCTATGTAAGACATGAAGACACTAGGACTGACTAAGATTTAGCTATTTATTCAAGTTTACACAGGTAGGGTGTTTAGATTATTGTTCAGCAAATACCCTCTTCCCTTCCCACTGTTACAGAGTAGACATCTCTGCATTATTGATGTTGTACTTGACCATACAATTTGCTTGGGTCCGTGCAATGTTAGCAGACATGATATGAGCAAAGGCCTTAAATACACGTCATGAGTTTGACTTGTCTCTTTCATTCTGGAAGATCTGTCATGAAAGGATCATGTTTCATGTGAATGCTGCTGCTTCATTGTAAGCCACATAATGAAATATAGACAGCAGAACTCCTTCCCTAGGAAGTCAATGATCCCAGGAGTATCAAGACTCATAGTATAAACCTGAGTTAAACCTGTAGCCTAGAAACCAGAGCCTAGCTGAGCCAAGTTGCCACTGACTTGCAGTCCCATGAGCAAGGGAATCAGTGTCAGTTGTTTGATGTTGTTAAAATTAGGGTCATTTTGTTGCTAGGAACTGAATGTTTGTCTACCCACAAAACTCATATGTGAAAGTCTTAATCTCCAATGTGATGGTACTTGGAGGTGGGGGCTTTTGGAGATAACTTGGTGATGACAGTGGAGCCCTCATGACTGGGATTTGTGCATTTATAATAACACAAGTAAAGTGATCTCTCTATCTCCACCATGTGAGGATGCAGCAAGAAAGCTGCTGTCTGCAAACCAAAAAGAGAGTCCTCACCAGGAACTACACTGGTCCACATCTTGATCTTGGACGTCCCAGCCTTCAGGACTATAAGAAATAAATCTCTGTTGCTTAAGCTGCAGTCTATGGTATTTTGTTAAAACAGCCCAAACTGACTAAAATACTAGTGGTGCAGCATTTTTGAGGAGATATTAGATAGTAAGTTTTAGAGCAGGGATGCAAACTGTATCTATCAGATACCAAAACAGAAGCACTCACATCTTGCTTGATAATGCCTATGTGTGAAATGATAGAATAGGGGATGGAACACAAGATGTATAGCTTCAAAGTCTGAGGATTATAGGTTAAGTGATTTTTAATAGTAAAAAGGAACCTAACCCAAGACAATGAATAGGGAAGATCCTGGCCTTAAAAGCATCTTGGAAAAGGAGATAATATCTATGACGAAGGGCCTCCCATGCTCAGACTTCACACCCACACCTCTTCTTCCACCCTCCTGACCCAACCTGCACCTGTGGACACCACTGAGAGGACAGAACCGATATATATTGGTTCTGGCCCAAGGAAAGCACACTGCTCTAGAAAAATCCTGGAGTCACTGTTTTGCATATTTTTTTCATCTTTCACTTTAAAGGACTAAAGAATACTTCTGCACATATTTCCACTGGTTGCAAGGATCCAGAAAACCACTTATGAGTCAGTATTTTACAAATGTTCAAATGTAAGTGGATTCTTTTTGATAGCAATGTCACTTTCTGATGGGATACAGACCCAGAAATTCACAATAGTGGTTTTCATTAAAGAGCATTCTTGGCACTTTTTATGGCAAAAATTATTAGCACTTGTCTTTTGACAAAATTCCAAGCCAAGAAATGATATCATACCTGTTTATGCTCCTCCCATGATTTCAATGTCATTCTTCTTGCTTTCTTCCTTGAAACAATGTGATATTACTATGAATGCCTAATTCACTTCCAAAGTCAGTGAGCCATGGTTTCTGTTTTCTTAATGCCAAGGCTTTTAGAGTTTTAATTCACTAATCATTATAAAGCAATCGTATGAAACGAAGTACACTATTTATAACATTGATATCAACTGATTTTATAATACTTAAAGTCAGTAAGATCAGTAAAAGACACAAATTAGGAAACCTCCTAGTTCTGCTGCAGTTCCAACACTTATGATATTTTAAATAGTTTTTGCCAGGATTGAGGCTTCTCTAAGCAAGACTTACTGCTTAATCTAGATTTTAGTTTCACTTGATTAAAGACAGAAGAACTTTAGAGCAAGAATGAGTGAGCCTAGATTTTATTTTACTTTGGGCTGCTAAATTTATTAATATCACGCATGAACCTGGGATTTATTATAATGCCTGAAATCATACCTTCCCAGAGGTTGAAAGTGCTCCCTAACTCATATTAGTCATCGTGTGTGTGTGTGTGTGTGTGTGTGTGCCCGCCCGCATGTGTAGACAGTAAGACAGAGATAGAGAAGCAGAGAGAGGGAAAGACAGAGATTTTAAGAAATTAGCTTGAGAAATTGTGGGGGTTGGGAAGCCAGAAGTCCTCAGATCAGGCTGGCAGGTTGCGGATTCTAGTAGGAGTTGATGTTGAAGTCTTCAGTCTGAAAGCAGTCTGGAGGTAGAATTCTTTTCTCTTTGAGGTATTTCAGTTTTTCTCTTAAGGCCTTCACCTAATTGGATGAGGTTTACCCACTTTATAGAGGGTAACCTCGTTCACTCAGTAACATTTAAAGTGTACTGATTTAAATGTTAATAACATCTAAAAGAATCTTCACAGCAATATCTAGACTTGTGTTTGACAAAATTATTGGGTGCTATAGGCTAGGCAAGTTGACATATAAAATTAACCATCATTCTCATTGATCACCAAAGTGCGATAAATGTTATACAGGAGGTGCTCTGGACAATCACATAACATGGAGAGAAAAAAAAATCCTTTTTACATTTATTTTTATCCAAAAAAATTTATTTTCGCCAATATTTAATGCATAGATTGACACTAATACTTTGCTCAATCCACATGTGAGATGTTAATGTCATTATCGGCATTTAGGGTGTCCTATAAGAACAATGTGGGAGTTCAAGGCAAAGTCTACTTTTCAAGTTTATCTAGGACACTGTGGCAGACTGTATAATGGCCCCTCAAAGACATTGATGTCCTAATCCCTAGAACCTGTGAATATATTACTTCATATGGTATATTATACAGAATTCTCCAGATAAACAAAGCCAATTGGTTATAGGTATAGATATAGATACATTTATGATGAGGAACTGGCTCACATGATTATAGAGGCTGAGAAGTTCCATGATCTGCAGTCTGCAAGCTGGAGACCCAGGAAAGCCAGTGGTATAATTCAGTCTGAGCCCCGAGGCTTGAGAACCAGGGTAGTTGATAGTGGAAATCCCAGTCTGAGAGCAGGAGAAGTTGAAATGAGATGTCCCATCTCAAGTGTTTAGGCATAAAAAAGGGGGCAGATTCGTTGATCTTCCACCTTTTGTTCTTTCTAGGCCCTCAATAGATTGGATGATGACACCCACATTGAGGAGGACAATCTACTTTACCCAGTCCACCAATTCAAGTGTTAACCTTATTTGGAAACACTTTCATAGAAACACTCAGAAATACTATTCAATCTGGGCACCTCATGGCCCAGTGAAGTTGGCACATAAAATTAACTATCACACATGGCAAAAGGAATTTTGGAGATATGACTGAGTTAAAATTTTTGAAATGGGGAGATTTTCCTACATTACTTGGGTAAGCTCAATGTCATCACAATTCATTGTAAAAGGGGTGCAGGAGGATACAGAATCAGGAAAGAATGGTGACAGTGGAAGTGGAAATTGGAGTGATATCATTTAAAAACAGAAGAAGAAGCCACAAGCCAAGAAATACAGGTGGCCTTTAGAAGCTGTAAAAGGCAGGGAAACACAGTCTGTCCTAGAGCTTCTAGAAAAGCTGCAGCTCTGTTAGCACCTTGATTTTAGCCCAGTTTGGTCCATGTCTTTAAAAGCAGTGTATTAACAATAGAAAAAGTAGATATTTCTTGCAAAATTTTAGTGCAACCTCTACATCATTTTTTACTGTGATTTAAAAACATACACCATGATTGTAAATAAGCACTACACATCTGCAGTTACTAGCTAGTATCTCTGTGAGTTATTTCATTTATGGCAGCCATTAATCATGCATCAAAAAAACTTCAGGCTCTTGCCCTCTCATCATGTGATGCCCTCTGACAAGTTATGATGCAACATGAAGGTCCTCACCAGATGCTGTTGCCATGGTATTGGACTCCCATAATTGTGAGCTAAATTATGAGCTCTTTTCTTTAAAAAGCAAAAATCAAAAATCTTCAGCATCATTTCTTCAAATTATTTAATTACAAATGGGTAAGTCAAATTTCAAAAATAATATTACATATCCATTTGCATTGACAACCTGTCTTAGTCAATTTGTGCTGCTATAAAGAAATACCTGAGGCTGCATAATTTATAAAGAAAAGAGGTTTATTTGGCTCACTGTTCCGCAGGCTATACAAGAAGCACAGCAATGGCATCTCCTCAGCTTTTGGTGAGGACTTCAGGCTGCATCCACTCACAGCAGAAGGGAGCCAGTGTCTGCAGAGATCATGAAGAGAGAGGTGGGAGATAACAGGCTCTTATTAACAACCAGTTCTTGAGTGAACTAATAGAGTAAGAACTCACTTATTACCACGAGGATGGCACCAGCCATTCATGAGAAATATGCCCCCATGATTGAAACACCTCCCAAAATGTCCCCACCTCCAACACTGGGATCAAATTTCAACATGAGGTTTGGCAGGGTCAAACAAACCAAACTGTAGCAGAGCCTAACTCTATTAGTCCATTTTCATTCTGCTATGAAGAAATACCTGAGACTGGGTAATTTTAAAGGAAAGAGGTTTAATTGACTTACAGTTCCTCATGGCTGAGGAGTCCTCAGGAAACTTCTAATTACAGCAGAAGTCATCTCTTCACAGGGCAGCAGTAGAGAGAATAAGTGCTGAGTGAAGGGGAAAGCCCTTTATAAAACCATCAGATCTTGTGAGAACTCACTCACTATAATGAGAACAGTATGGGGAAAACCACCCCTACGATTCAATTATCTCCACCTGGTCCTGCCCTTGACATGTGGGAATTATTACAATTCAAGGTAAAATTTGGGTGGGGACACAGAGCCAAACCGAATAACTAACACACCACAAAACCATCGCTAAGAATACTGGTTGATATAGTTTGTATATTTGTCCATGCCCAAATCTCATGTTGAATTGTAATCCCCAGTGTTGTAGGTGGGGTCTTCTGGGAGTGATTGAACCATGGCTGTGGATTTCTCATAAATGGTTTAGTACCATCCCCTTGGTGCTGGCCTCATGATAGTGAGTGAGTTCTTGAGAGATCTGGTTGTTTAAAAATGTGTGGCACTTACTTCCACCTCTCTTGCTCCTGCTCTGGCCATGTGATGTGCCTGCCTCCCTTTTACCTTCTTCTATCATTGTAAACTTCCTGAGGTCTCTGCAGAAGCTAAGCAGATGCCAGCACCATGCTTCCTGTAAAGCCTGCAGAACCATGAGCCAATTAAATCTCTTTTCTTTGTAAATTACCCAGTCTCAGGTATTTCTTTATAGCAATACAAGAATGGCATAATACAGAAAATTGGTACCCAGGAGTGGGAACTTGCTATGAAGATGCCTGAAAATGTGGAAGCAATTTTGGAACCAGGTAACAAGTAGAGGTTGGAAGAGTGTGGAGGCCTTAGAAGAAGACAGGAAATTGAGGGAAAGTTTGGACTTTCTGAGACTGGTTAAATGATTGTAAACAAAATGCTGATAGTTATATCAAGAGTGAAGTCCAAGCTGCTAAAGTCTCAAATGGAAATGAGGAACTTTTTGGGAACTAGAACAAAGGTCACCCTTGTTATGCCTTAGCAAAGAACCTGGTTGTGTTCATGCCCTAGGGATCTATGAAAGTTTGAACTAAAGAGTGATGATTTATAGCATCTGGCAGAAGAAATTTCCAAGCAGCAAAATATTTAACATGTGGCCCAGCTCCTTCTAATCACCTATACTCAGATGTGGGAGCAAAGAAATGACTTAAAGTTGGAATTTATAGTTAAACAGAAAGCAGAGCGTAAAAGCTTGAAAAATTTGCAGCCTAGTCACATGGCAGAGAAAGAAAAAGCATTTTTGGGAGAGGAATTCAAGCCGGCTGTGAAGCAAGCACTTGCTAGAGAAATCTGCATAGCTAAAAGGAAGCCAAGTGCTAACAGCCAAGACAGTGGGAAAAAAGTCTGGAAGGCATTTTGGAGATTTGCATGGCAGCCCCTCCTATCACAGGCCCTGAGGCCTAGGAGGAAAGAATGGTTTTGTGGGCCAGACCCAGGGCCTCACTGCCCTGCAAAGCCTTAGGACACTGCTGCCTGCATCCTGGCCCCTTGGCTCAATTCGTGGCTCAAAGATTCCCAGATACAGCTCAGGCTGCTGCTTCAGAGGGTGTGAGCTATTTGCCTTGATGGCTTCCATGTGATGTTGTCTATAGGCATACAGTGCAAGAGTGAATGAGGCTCAGCAGCCTCCATGTACATTTCAGAAGCTGTATGAAAAAGCCTACATGCCCAGGCAGAAGCCTGCTGCAGGGGCACAACCCTCATGGAGAACCTCCACTAGGGCACTGTGGAGGAGAAATGGAGGCTCTACAGAGTCCCCACTGGGGCACTGCTTAGTGGAGGTGTGAGAAGGGGACCACTGTCCTCCAGACCGCAGGATGGTAGATCCACTGGCAGCTTGCCCCCTGCACCCAGAAAAGCTGCAGGCACTCAACAACCTGTGAGAGCAGCTGAACCCTGCAAAGCCACAGGGGCAAAGCTGCCCAAGGCTTGAGAGCCCACTTTTTGCACCAGCGTGCCCTGGATGTGGAACATGGAGTGAAAGAAGATTATTTTGGAGCTTTAAGATTTAATGACGAACCTGCTAGTTTCATACTTGCATGGGGCCTGTATCTCTTGTCTTTTGGCTGATTTCTCCCTTTTGGAATGAAAATGGTTACTCAATGCCTATACCCCCATTATATCTTGGAAGTAAATAACTTGTTTTTGATTCTACAGGCTCAGAGATGGAAGGGACTTGCCTTGTCTCAGAAGGGACTTTGGAGTTCTGAGTTAGTGCTGAAATGAATTAAGACTTTGGGAGATTATTTGGAGGATGTGATTGTATTTTGCCATTTGAGAAAATCATGAGATTTGAGGTCGGTTCAGGGTAGAATGATATAGTTTGGGTGTTTGTCCCTGCCCAAATCTCATGTTAAAAGGTAATCCCCAGTATTGGATATGGGGCCTGATAGGAGGTGTTTGGATCATGGAGGCAGATCCCTCATGGATGGCTTGGACCATCCCCTTGGTAATCAGTGAACCCTTACTCTGAGTTGACATGAGATCTGGTCATTTAAAGGTGTGTGACAGCTCCCCTTGAGCCCGCGCACTCTCTCTTGCTCCTCCTTTTACCGTATGACATGAAAGCTCTTGCTTTACCTTCTTCCAGGAGTAAAAGCTCCCTGAGGCCTCCCCAGAAGCTGAGCAGATGCCACACCATGCTTGTAAAGCCTGCAGAATCATAAGGCAATTAAGCTTCTTTTTAAAAATAAATTATCCAGTCTCAGGTATTTCTTTATAGCAATGCAAGAATGGCTTAACCCACTGGTTTAATGTCACCCACCAAGCAGTTCCTCTGGTCAGGGCAGAATTGGGGGCAAATATTCTCACAATTAGAGACCCAGAAGCCTTTAGAATGTGCCAGGGGAGGAATGAGGAGTGAATGACCAAAGGCTGGTCAGTACATACCTAATTTTATTTTGACCTACAGATTATCACCCCTGGGTATGAGTGGTCCTGGCTGTGGCTGCTGATTTCCATGGAAAATGGGCAAATTATGATTATACCAAGGCAATGTGACAAGGAGAAAAGAGAGTAAACCAACACCCTCAGACTCCCCTAACATACATACACCTGTTAAGATCATCTTCCCCCTCCTTTGGCATTTCTCAGTTAGTTGGTGCGACGATCTGAATGTGTTCTCCAAAACTAATATGTTAAATCCTAGCCTCCAAGATAATGGTATTAAGAGGTTGGACCTTTGGGAGGTGATTAGGTCTTGAAGGATGTGCCCTCATTATTGAAATTAGTACCCACATAAAAGAGGCCTGAGGGAGCTCATTCATCCCTCCATCCTGTGAGGACACAGGGAGAAGAGGACCCTCATCAGACCCCAGAATCTGTTGGCACCTTGATATTGGACTTCATAGCTTCCAGAAGTGTGAGAAATAAATTTCTGTTTTTTATGAGCCACCAGTCTATGATATTCTATTATAGAAGCCTGAGTAGACTAAAACAGGAAGGAAGGCTTCTAATGGCTTCCTAATATCCAAATCAAAAGCCTCTATTCCTTTCTTCCATGAGCCAATTAAAGATTTGATACCTGTACTGTATAACTCCTTTCTTGGCTACACCACCCAGATTTACTTGCTACCTTTTAACCATCTTTGGTTTTCCTCAGCATCTTTCGTGTCCTGAGGCAGAGAGTCTCAAACTTTAATGATTATGAGAAAAATATTGGCAGCTTATTAAAAATATAGAATCCTTATTCCAAAATTCTGATTCAGTAGATGTGATGGTTAATACTGTCAACTTGATTGGATTGAAGGATGTAAAGTATTGATCCTGGGTGTGTCTGTGAGGGTGTTGCCAAAGGAGGTTAACATTTGAGTCAGTGGGCTAGGAAAGGCAGACCCACCCTTACTCTGGTTGGGTACCATCTAATCAACTGCCAGTGTAGCTAGAATATAAAGCAGGCAGAAAAACATGAAAACACTAGACTGGCCTAGCCTTCCAGCCTACATCTTTCTCATGTGCTGGATCCTTCCTGCCCTCAAATATCAGACTCCAGGCTCTTTAGTTTTGGAACTTGGACTGGCTCTCCTTGCTCCTCAGCTTGCAGACAGCCTATTGAGGGAACTTGTGATTGTGTAAATTAATACTTAATAAACTCTCCTTTATATATATCTATCTATCCTATTACTTCTGTCCCTCTAGAGAACCCTGACTAATACAATCTGTATGAATAGGGTTCAGGAATCTGTATTTTCAGCATTTCCCTTCCTGCCATGGTCTTCAAGCCTAGATTTTCACTCGATAAAAGTACTTCTGTAATTTTATCTGTTTTTGACCTCAGCTTCTATTAAGATGGATCCTAATTCTATATTTACATTTACATTAGAGCTCTAAATCTGCATTTCCAACCGTTAAACTCTCCTTCTCTAATTTTAAAGCTAACACCTCACACTCATGCGGTTTCAGAAAGAAAACCACTGGCCTCCCCCAAAACCTGTTTTTATTCCTATCTGCCTTAACTCTGCTAATTCTTTCTGATTACTTGGGCTCCAAAACCTCAGAAAATCTCAGTCATTACTGTTTTTCGACCCAAGTGAATGTTCGTAAACATTCTCTCCTTTCCATTTCCAGGAGAGGCTGAAACTATCTTTCACCTGATCTTGCCAGCATCCAAGTCTTTACTAGTCTTTATTCTCCAGCCAACCCACTATGCAGCTACCAGACTAATCTTCCTTAGGAACAATTCTGGTTCTCGAAAACTTTGATGAGTCTTTTTCATCAAATTAAATTCAAACACCTAAGCTTGTCATCAACCTCCTCCTCTGGGGCTCTAAAGTTTCCCTCCAATTTCTCCCAAGTATATATCCTCTTCTTAATTGTCCTACAAGCAGGACATTAACCATTTATCAGCTGTAGGTATGACAAGTATTTTTTCTTCTGTTTTGCTTTCTGTAGATTTTTACGACACTTTTGTGTCTGTCCAGAAGTTTGAAACTGTTATATTGTCAAATTTGTCAACCTTTACTTTTTGTTTTTTTGCTTCAAGCTTTTTGTTTGTTTGTTCAAGGTTTTTGTAGGCCATCCTGGGGAATGTTATCTTGTTTTATATTATTCTTGTATGTGTCCTGTGTTAGACCTTAGATGATACCTTTCTTTGTTTTCTTTTTCTTTTTCTTCTTCTTTTTTTTTTTTTTTGTAACAGAGTCTTCCTCTGTTGCCCAGGCTGAAGTGAAGTAGGGTTATCTCAGCTTACTGCAACCTCCACCTCCTGAGTTCAAGCAATTCTCATGCCTCAGCCTCCCAAGCTGGGATTACAGGCGTGCGCCACCATACGCGGCAAATTTTTGTATTTTTAGTAAAGACAGGGTTTTACCATGTTGGCCAGGCTGGTCTCGAATTCCTGTCCTCAAGTGATCCACTGGCCTCAGCCTCCCAAAATGCTGAGATTACAGGCGTGAGCCACTGCATTTGGCCTAAATTTCTCAATGGTAATAATGTTCTTATTTACAGAGATAGTGAACATATTAATGAACACCTACTGTGAGTCATTATTATTTTTGTTCCTGTTAACATCACACAACAAAAATCACACAGCTAGTCATCCTGGTGGAGCCAGGGCCTATTATCTAGGCAGGTTGACTCCGGAAACCTGGCTCCAAACCACTACCTTACGCTGCCCTCTCATGTGTGGAAAAATAATGGGCACTCAACAAGTACTTGTTGAATAAGTGAAATTTAACCCAGGCAAGCAAGGTTAGTATTTCTGACCTAAACACAGTTTCTCAGAAGACTGCACAGTGTTTAAGAGGTCACGAGAAATGACTGGCTAACCATAAAAAACAAAAAACAAACAAAAAACCACGAAAGAACCCCAAACTGAGACTCCAAGTCAGAAGGCTCATCGAGTGCACCAGTTTTCATGCACCTGGTTGGCTAAGAGGGAAATCTCAGATGATGAATGGAGGGGAACACACAAAAAAAGTGGGATCCAAAGCAATGGGCAGTTTTCCACATCATTATAGCCGTATTTTGTAACAATTTCTTTGGCAACTGACAGCAGGCATTTAAATCAGCTATTTCCTCCTCAGAATTCCTCTCCAAAGAATAATAATGGCCTCTGCAACTCTGAAGGAAATGTAGCCCTTACTCGGATACAATCTTATCTGGGAAATTGCCATGGTATTCGTCACAGCTGTCACCGCACTGAGCCCATTAAAGATGTGCTGAGTGTAGATCCACAGGGTCCTGTGCTCGAAGGAGCCCTGCTACACATTCTTCCCAGGTTTCAGCAGGAAGACAAAAATCACTCAGTGTGCTGGGGGCAGAGGCTCCTCAGAGCTGGGTCAGCACGAGAGAGCCATTCGTACAGCCCTAAAGAAGTTACTCTATGGCTCAGGTTGTAGATATAGAAAGAAACTTGTAGTGACACCACTGAGAAGCGCAGAACACGAGAAAAAATTTACTCAAAAAGCCCAGATTTTTATTTCTTTATTCGGAGAGCAAAAGGAGAGGTGAAGACCTAAAACGCTGGGGTGAGGTCGTTGGCCTTGAGACTTTGCACCGGAGTTCTTTTCAGTTTGTTTTAGTTGAATAGTGAGCTGCTGCAACCTCCGTGCTTTACAGTGTTAAAGCTGAAAGTCTAATCCTTGATGATATATCATTTAAGAAACTGGAGCACAGCCTGACCGGGGTCCCACATTTAGCATCCAGTAGGACCTGAGGTGCCGGAAGTAAGACCAGTAGGACTTTCTAAAATTTGGTTCTGCAGGGAAATAATGCTCCTGCAAATCCAATGTAATGGTTCTTCATACAAAGTACCCCAGATCAGATTCTCTTTCATTCTAACATTTACATTTGTTTTTAACCCACGGTTGCCTTTACAAAGAAACAGGCATGAAAAATAGCCTTCCACTCAATATGCCAAGGAAGATAATTTACTCAGAAATTACATTGTCCTGAAAACTAATTTACTGCGCAGCTTAAATGTGAGCAGCTTATTCCCAGAAAGTTATTGTCTCACCTTGACTCAAAATAAGATCAAGTATCTTTGCCATCCACAGCACAGAGTTTTCTAAGCTAGAGACCCCGGGACTGTGTATAACTTACTCTCAAAGGTGGGAAGCCACTTGGAAGTCACTATGGATGTGTTTTACATCCACCCTTCTCAGACCACAAGACACTCCCTAGATTCCTGAGGATTGTGGGCATTCCTGGCACACTCCCGAGTTTTACTTTTTTGTTTTGCTGGGGGAGGAGGCAGTTAGGCAAAGGTGGGAGAGAAGCGAGTTCAGGTAACACCACCACCGTGATAACTATCATGAAATTTCATCAATTCTTTCACTGCTTTCTGTTTGCTCACCTAAATCTCCCTGTCTCTCTCTATTGTATTTGCATTGTAAGAGAAGAAGCCATGTCTGTGTTCCCACCACCATTCCTGACCTGGAGAGAACATTCAACAAATGTTTGTGGACTGAATGAATGATGGGACTTTACTCCATTTCATCACTTCCCATTTTCCATTCTGGTTCAGTCTTTATTTTTTTGAAAGCCAGTTCTAAGATAAACAGTAGCAAAAGCAATAGCTGAAATAAAGACAAAAGACTTAGTTTCTTTGAACTGGTTTTTATTTTACAATCTAATATTACATTATTAAATTATGTTACTGTTTCCTAACACATTTTCCTTTGTGTAACTAACTTATTACCATTTTGCTCCTTGTAGGAGAAAAGATAATTTTCTCTTTGATTGTGATGAACTAGAGTAAGTGTACGATTGTCTATGCAGCACTACTCAAATTCCTAGTAAAGTTGTGTAATTGCAAATGTCTCTGAAGAATGACTGTTGATAAATGACGATGGCACACAAATGCAATGGAAAAAAAAGTATTAGAATTACTGGCAGGCTAAGAAAAGCTATATACTGTATTTAATTTTGTGCTATATTTACCCAGTCCTCACAGTTTTTAATCTTTCTTTTTTTTAAAAAGAGAACATTTTGAGTTTACAGCTATGATTTTATCACTTTTTAAACTTATATTATTATCCCTACCTGCAATATATCATAGTTAAGTATACTTCAATTGTACCCCCAATTAAATCCATGTGTAACATAAAAAAAATTCTGTATTAATTTTAAAGTATATTAAATGCTACCATTTATGTAAAGATCTGCATTAAAAGAGAGTATAGCAGTATTCTAAAGCCAGTGAAACTCCATCATTTATATCTTAATTGAGATGTTTGGACATAGATGTACTTATATAAACACAAACTAATTTAAAGTTTTCTTTTTAATTTTAAGCTTAATATGATTAAATTAGTTATGGAATAATCAGTTGTACTATAATCATATTCTACTGTTCAAACTGAAATGAAATATACCTCCCTTTATTAAAAAAAGTCTGCAGAACTGATTAAATAGATGACAATGTAATTTCCATTACAAGTGCTTTTTCTGCCATCTAGTGGAAAAATGAAATCTATGAGGATTCATAATTTATACGTTTTAATTCTATTCTCTCTTAAACTATTTAGGAACGGCTTATTGGAAATCTCAAGAAAAGAAAACAAAATGTTGCACTCCCTCTCTGTTTCTAATTTGCTCTGCAGGTAGCCCAGCTGTGGATCACCTTGAGCATTCCTCATGTTGCCAAAGAAACTGAATACAGAAAAAGGTAGAGGGAACTCTCTTTTAGTTAATTAGTTGTGGGGAGGTGAGTTGTTTATTTTTAAAGACTATGCATTTGCCCAAGCTTTTTCAAGGGCTGCCTTACTCTCTGTTTTCTGCCTGTGGAAATTTTTTTTAACCATTTAAATACCAGCTCAAAGGAAATTCCCTTGCAAAAAACTCCCTTGGTTGCTGGTGGAATGAACTCCCATGGCTTGCTAACCATAACTCCAGTTCCTATTCAATGATTACACCATCTTGCCAAGTTCTATGTTGTAATTTGGTGAGTCTGTCTCACTTGATAGTGAACATCTTGGGGACAGGGAACATGTGCTGTTCATCTGTCTAGTCTGTGGTACTATTGCAGGTAATGAATATATGAACACACTTGTTGCATATATCATTTTAAATACATAGAACTGGAGCCTACTAAAAGCCATTTCTAATACAGGTCAGCCAGGTCTTATATGGGCTATTCTGGCGTGTATACATAGATTTCAGAGCTGGGATTTGACTAAACTTCCTAGCTCAGATTATTGGTTCACTTTATCAACTCTTTTCCCCCCCAGTATGTACTAGGTAATACATGCTGTTTACAATTCCAAGAAGTGGAAAAGCTAGCTGCCATCCTTATATATGAAGGCCCTGATGGGTGCCTTTCTATGTTCCTGGAATGATCTGTACTTTCTTCTATCATGGTGCTTACTCCTGTACTGCATGTATTGTCTCCACGAGCTCCTTGAGGATGAGAAGACTGTCTTATTCGTTTGTATTTTCAGCAACTAATATACTGTCTGCATATAGCAGAGGCTCAGTAAATATTTGTTGAATAAAGAATCATGAAAGATACAAAGAATTGTAAAGGATAAAAAAGAAGTATTAGATAGTGTGTTGTCTTAAAGGAGCTTAGGCATCATTTAGGGAAATAATTACTTAAATATTCTGACCAGAATGTTCTATAGTTAATAGACATTAAATACATTTTTGTTAAATTAATGAAATTAGAGTCACCTTCTATTTCCAGGAAAAATGCTAAACACTTATGCTCTATCCTCTGGAAGAGCATAATCAAGTGTGAAGCAAAGAAAATGTTCACCAATACTTATTCAGCATGTTGTGTTTCCTACCAATGTATTAGACATCCCACCATAAACTGGTGTAGTTAGAAATGGCTTCCCACAGGAGGAAGATCTTTCTCAAGAACAAAGATCCTAAAAGTGTGGAAAAGTCTGATATTTTACCCCAGTAGTAAGCTGAAAGGTTAGATTGCCACATTTTCATAGATGCTGGCGAAGAAGGCGAGATTCTTGGGTCAGAAACAAAAGACTTTATTACTCACAGCACAACAAGCGCCATGAGCTTCATGTTCACAATTTTTTCTCCTTGTCCTCCAAGTCCCATAGGGGTGATAAAAAGCAGCCTCCAAGATGTTGCACATGCTGAGTTTGTATCACAGCAGAGGAACCCCAATCCAAGGAAACCCCAGTTCTCTAAAGGGAGCTTTTAGAAAACCTGTCCAATCTTTGTCCTGGAGGGAGCCATTATACCAGTATCCTGGTCAGAAAACAAATCTGCCCTATGCCCTGGTGAAAGACACTATCTCTGTGTTTCAAGGTTGTTTGCTACACAAATATCCTTGAAAAGATAGCCCAGGACAAAAGCTATTAACATCTTCTCAGAAGATGGATAGAAATACAAGAGATCCATGGAGAACTTTCTCTTGACAGTTTTAATTTGGTTCTTGAAGGCTGAGTTTGATTTGGTCAAGTAATAGGAAAAGAACAGATGTTCTAAGAGGAAGATTTTTTTTTCTTTTCTTTCTTTTTTTTTTTTTGTTTTGAGACAGAGTCTCACTCTGTCGCCCAGGTTGGAGTGTAGAGGTGTGCTCTCGGCTCATTGCAACCTCTGTCTCCCAGGTTCAAGCGATTCTTCTGCCTCAGCCTACAGGCATGCACCACCACACCCAGCTAATTTTTTTGTATTTTTAGTATAGACGGAGTTTCACCATGTTGGCCAGGTTGGTCTTGAACTTTTGACCTCAAATGATCCACCTGCCTCAGCCTCCCAAAGTGCTAGGATTACAGGCGTTAGCCACTGCACCCAGATGGAAGAATTTTATGTGCACATATAAGAATTTTACGTGCACATATTTATTTCATGACAGATCTCTTTGGGCCTCAATTTCTTCATCTGTGAAACTAGAATATTAATACCTACTTTATAAGGTTGCTATGAAAACTATATGAGGTAATGTGTGTAACGTACGTATGGCATCCAGCTCGGTGGCTGGAATGTAGCAGGTGTCAAATTGTTAGTTCTCTTCCATTTTTACCTGAACATATGGAATGTGACTCTGCAGACTTCCCTGATATTAATAAAAAGGGAGAGATGAGAGGCATTTAACTAGACCTTTCACAAATTTTTTAACTGAGCATCTACTATGTGCCAGGCGCCAGGCTAGACATCATGACTGCCCTATTGAAGCTTATCGTATGTTTTATGGGAGAAATAGAGGAGGACAGAATTGTCTTGCTTCTAGTACATAAACTTGTAGAGGGCACACCTCCAAAGTTTTATGACAATCCATGTGATAGAAAGCTAGGGAATTAGAAAGACATAGGGAGAGCATTAACCTAAAATAGTAACAGTCAACAATATGCTTTCCCAGATCACACTGAGAAAAGGGATACAAGTAACTGCAGCAGGAAATGTTCGTGTAAACATTATTGCTACCAATATATGATTGTTTAGCCATCCATTTGATAAATACTTATTATGACGACATGTTGTACTTTGTTGTAGTGAATACTCAATACATCTTTTTTAAGGATGTTGTGCATAGTTAGAGGTGCTGGAATTTCCTTGACGGTGAGCTGGCTCCGGGGATAAGGAATTGATTTTGCACAGGTTGGTGTCAATGTTCATCTTTATATGGATGAAGAGAGCTGTGAAAATCTGGGAGATACTGTGAATAAGATGTGTGATTTCAAGATGATTAGAGTATTGATTTATGGGATGATCCTAAATTAGACTGTGAATGAGGAAAGTTGTTAAAATTTTTTATTTGTGAAGAAGGTACACAATTATTTGCTTTATTATAGACTATGTTTATGCTTCAAATATTTTACGGAAATAAAATAGTCATTTGTTTTGTTTTGAAGACAGGTTCTTGCTCTGTTGCCCAGGCTGGAGTGCCGTGGCGTGATCATAGCTCACTGTACCCTCCAACTCCTAGGCTCAAGCGATCCTTATGCTTCAGCCTCTCAAGCAGCTGAGACTACAGACACACACCACTGTGCCCGGCTAATTTTTTTGTACTTTTTGTAGAGATGGATTCTTTCTTTGTCGTGTAGGCTGGTTTGAACTGGCCTCAAGCAATCATCCCATCTTGGCCTCCCAAGTGTTGGGATTACAGGCGTGAGCCATCCCGTTCAGCCTGTAATTTTTCTGAGAGAAAATAGTTAGAAAGACTATCCGTGCTTTGAGGGTGAGACTTGATCATATGACTGCTGTGTTAAATTAGATGCATTAGAATAGTATATGAAAAGGCAATTCTAATTGGTTTTTCTAGAAGAACTATGGTAATAGCACCCTTTTCCTACCTCATTTCCAGCACAGTGCAGACTTCATTCATTATTTGTCTAGAATCTACACACTGGGCTAGATTGTGAAAAATGCACAGGCTGCCTGACAGCTGAGTGATGGAGGCTAACCAGGAGGGAAAGTGAATAACCTTTGAAATGGGAAGCTGAAGACAAGCTGCAAACTAAACCAAAGACAGGAGTGCTTCCTTTATAGTTCCTATTATTCAGGGATCATGAGATGGGCTTTAGTCAATGCTAAGATCTGGCTTCTTGTTAGGTAGCTTAGAGGAGTGATGGGACCAGCAAACAATTCAAAGGACCTCACCCCCCACCTTGCACCCCCACCCCCGACCATTGCTCTCATCCCCTCCCCTACTACGCTGTGCTGTCTAGTGGGCTACATTCCTTCAAGTTAAATGGTACCTGTGGGACTTGCATCTCTCCAGAGTGATGGGGGCTAACCAGAAGGGGAAGTAACATCTCAGTATGTCTGATCTTCATTTATGAGAAACAAAGCTTGGCACATAGTGCTGAAAGTGGGAGAAGACCTGAGAAATCCCAAGTGAGAAAGCATCTTCCTTCAAGTTAAATGGTACCTGTGGGACTTCCATCTCTCCAGAGTGATGGGGGCTAATCAGAAGGGGAAGTAACGTCTCAGTATGTCTGATCTGCATTTATGAGAAACAAAGCTTGGCACATAGTGCTGAAAGTGGGAAAAGACCTGAGAAATCCCAAGTGAGAAAGCATCTTCTGGCTGGGCACGGTGCCTCACGCCTGTAATCCCAGCACTTGGGAGGCCGAGGCAGATGGATCACCTGAGGTCAGGAGTTCAAGACCAGACTGGCCAACATGCTGAAACTCCATCTCTACTAAAAATACAAAAAGTAGCCAGGTGTAGTGGCTCACATCTGTAATCCCAGCTACTTGAGAGGCTGAGACAGGAGAATCACTTGAACCCAGTAAGCAGAGGCTGCAGTGAGCCAAGATTGTGCCATTACACTCCAGCCTGGGCGACAAAGTAACACACTGTCAAAAAAAAAAAAAAAAAAAGAATCTCTTGAACCTGGGAGGCGGAGGTAGAAGTGAGCTGAGACTGCGCCACTGCACTCCAGCCTGGGCAACACAGCAAGACTCCTCTCAAAAAAAAAAAAAAAAAAAAGCCTTTTCTGTCTCCCATAAGTTAGTTCCCCTAGGGGCTCCCTAGTTAACCAGATTTACTGCTAAATCTCATCATAGATTTTCAAACCTTTCCAAACTGATGAAAGTAACAACGCAGGGATCATCATAATTCATCACAATTATTTGTATCTAAGTCATGCTAATGTCTGCTACCTTGAAAGGTCAGGTTAATACCAGTTTTCCCTAAAATCCTAGGGCTCCCAGGGTCTTGCATTTTAACGTGAGTGGTATTTTTGTGAACTTAAAACACTTTTGTCTTTGTTCTATGCAAAATGCCTCCCTCCCTCCCTCTCTCTCATTGTCTCTGAACTTGGCCTTGATTGATAAAATCCATTTCTATTAGGTAAAGCTGGTGAAAGCAGGAATGGTGTTTATCCAGGGCTTAAATTAAATCTTACAGAGCTCTTTCTCTGACTGCCCCTAGCTCCCTACAGTTTTCCATAGGTGGACTTCCAAGGAAGCTTTCATTTAGCCAATTGTTTGCTCCTATTTTACATGATGGTTCTCGGTGTTCAGCAGGAACAAAGATCACAGATATTCCCATTTGGGTTTATCAGAAGCAACTGAGAACGAGCTCTTTTTATGTTGAAAATAGAGATTTAAAATTTATTCATAATCTTTACTTCTTCTCCCAACACATTCTCATCCCTGTGGGCTCCTTTCTCTAATTAGCTATGCAAGTCTTGACACTAAAATTTAGCTACATATTAATCTTTCATTTTTATTAGTATGGTGTCTTTATCTTCCTTCCTATATAAGCACAGTATATGCTTATATTTAACTACATTATATACATTATATGTTTCCAAAAATGAGTACATTAAAATGACAACTTAAAAAACATTCAGTCTAATTCTATTGATAAGAAAAAAAAACGTACATCTTAAATATGTCACTTCACAACCACTAAGCCACTCCTGAAATGAAGTTACTAGGTAGGTCTAATTTATACAAAACAAAATGGAGTTGAACATTTATGAAGCTCCTACTATGTGCCAAGTGGTATACTATGGATTTTACATCCATTGTCTCCATTTAATCTTCACAATGCTGTGAGCTGTTGTTATTGTCAGACTTGGAGAGGGCACGAGTTCAAGCCTCCTGTCTGACACCAAAGCCTGAGCTGCCTACTAAATTATATTAGAGTTGACAGGATTCTTGGGGATTATCTAAGATAGTGGTTTTCCAAAGTATGGGATGGGTATGAAATGAGGTGGTACACAGGGACATTGCATTTAAAATGCATTAAATATCATAGTGAAGAAGTTGATTTCAATATTCTTTTAATCCTTCTGGTAACATCTAGAGGAAATGCAGTTCTGTGTTCTGACACTTGCTCATCTGCTTTACTTTTTTTTTTTTTTTTGAGACACAGTCTCTGTCACCCAGGCTGGAGTGCAGTGGCATGATCTCAGATCACTGCAACCTCCGCCTCCCAGGTTCAAGTGATTCTCCTGCCTCAGCCTCCTGAGTAGCCAGGATTACAGCTGCGCACCACGATGCCTGGCTAATTTTTGTATTTTTAGTAGGTGGGGTTTCACCGTGTTGGTCAGGCTGGTCTCGAACTCCTGACCTCAAGTGATCCACCCGCCTCAGCCTCCCAAAGTGATGGGATTACAGGCATGAACCACCATGCCCGGTACTCATCTGCTTTTCTATAGAAGGAAAAGTAGGTGTTAGAATCATAGCTTTAAAAGACAATACCTAGCAAAGATATAATTCCACATTTAATTGTAATTATTTTTACAGCTATGGGGAAATAATGCTGGTTTTCCACTTAAGTAGTCATGGATATTTTAATTCTCAAAGTGCATGCAAAATAAAGGTATTGCTGTTACAATAAAAAGGTGGTTTGCTAGTAGGAGAGTAGGTAGATTCACTTCTAAGAAAACAGGTGAAAGAGTTTTCCCACACATGTGAAAGTCAAACTATCTGAGCAACCTCTTTAAAGGCTTTTGATAAAAACTTTCCAAGTGTACATCTGGTGATTTACTGCTTTAGGTAATCAGAGGTCACAGTGTGGACTGCTTCTGATATAACATGCATGAATGTTCCCTCAGCTACTGGGGAGCCATAAAATACCTCAACATTCTGGCCTTTTGGCTGGAACCAGCATCTTTCAATAATTCGCCAAAATGACAAACACAAAGGGAAAGAAGAGAGGCACCTGATATACATTCTGCAGGCCTTTTAGAAAACAAGGAGTTGCCCCTTTGGCCAGGTATATGCGAAATCTACAAGAAAGGTGATGTAGACATCAAGGGAATGGTTACTCTTCAGGTGTTACCACGGCAAAACTGGAAGAGTCTATAGTGTTATCCAGCAGGTTCCTGACAGTGTTATCAACAAACAAGTTAAGGGCAAGATTCTTGCCAAGAGAACTAAGAACACATTAAGTACTCTAAGAGCTGAGACAGCTTCCTGAAACATGTGAAGGAAAATTATCAGAAAAAAGAAGTCAAAGAGAAAGGTACCTAGGTGCAACTGAAGCACCAGCCTGCTCCACCGGGAGAAGCACACTTTGTGAGAACCAATGGGAAGGAGTCTGAGCTGCTGGAACCTATTCCCAATGAATTCACGGCATAATAGGTGTTAAAATAAAAGACCTCTGGACTGTTAAAAAGAAAAAAAAATCTGCCCTATTCTAGTGGACAGTGTCACTTGTTAACAGATTTCCTGAGACTGCTATTTAGGGCTGTCACATGCATCATCTTTTTTACAACATTTACAACACTCCAATCTGGTATATTCATGAGCCCAATAGGGAATTTCATAAAAGAGAGATGCTGCTGTTGTTAAAACTGGGTTTCTCTAGTACAACACCTCTGGAAAGGGAATGACTTTAACCTGTTATTTCTTTACATTGTTGTAATTAAAAAGCAGTAATATAGATCTGCTGAGATGCTACAACACTTCACCAGTCTACCATCATCAATGATATATTCCCTAAGAATGGGACAATCCTGGGAAAGAGAAGCATCTGTCACTAGTCTTCTATTAAATTCTCAGCATCTACATCCAGAGCTTCAACTACCACTTTGGCCATCTGATTTTCAATCTCCTTCATCTCCTTTGCCAGCTATGCCTCTTCATCCCATTAGATGATGTATAGTAACAGGCACTAAGGTGTGTGGGCTCCAGACTCAGTTTGCCAGGGTTCAAATCCTGGCTCTACCACTTCTGAGATTTAAGTTGTATACCACTTCATGCCTCAGCTTCCTGACCTATAATAGGACGATGCTATCTATCCCTTGTGGCTGCTGTAAGCCTAAAAGTTAAACAATTTGATCTATTAAAAAACCAAAACCAGTGCCTTGCATGCAGCAAGTTCTCAATGTTAGTTATTTTCCAACCACGTGGTACATGTTGTTTCCTGGATGCCCAGTCTATCCATTCATTCAGCCAACATGTATTTATTGAGCATTTATTACATGCTAGGCACTGTTCAAGATACTTAAGCTGCACCGATGGAAACAACACAGAAAAATCCCCACCCTTGTGGGACTTTCAGGTAGCGGTATATTTGCTTATATTAATAGATATAACTAAGTAAATTGTATACTATGTTAGAGAGTGGTAATGCTGTAGGACAAAAAATGGAGATGGGCAATGGTCTTTGGAAGATTGGCAAGGTTTAAGATTTAATATATATGTTAAACACAATATTCTTTAAATAAAAATCATTTTTTCCAGGAAAATTATATTCCCTTCTTGATTTCCATTTGCTGATATCTTTGTTACCCAGGTTTAGAAACTCAGTCACCTTGTTTTCTTCTCTATTTTCCCCATAACCTGCCATTAAGTCCCATGTTTTTTATTTTTTGTAATGTCTCTTGAACCTACTCCGATGTGAGCATTGAGGCCTGGGTTACTATCATAGTGTTCTAATTAGTCTCTGCTTCTAACCTCTTCCTGCTCAAATCAAGCCTACATGTCACAAGCAAAACAACTCCCAAAACAAGCTTGACCATGTCTCCTTCTTTCTCTAATGCCTATGGAATTAAAGTCAAACTTTAAAAAAAAATTTAAAAGCTGGCAATTCCACTTCCGGGTATACACTCCGAAGAACTGACAAGGTCCTGAACAGTTATTGGTATACGAATGTCCATAACATTGTGGCTATTGTGAATAGCCTTTTCAGAATAGACAAAAGGTAGAAACAACCCAAATGTCCACCATATATATAAAAGAATACCTGTCTCTCATGTATATATACATGAGACATTCATCCTTAAAGAGGAAATCTGGATACATATTATAACATGGATAGATCTTGAAGACATGCTGTATAAAATAAGACAAACACAAAAGGACAAATATGATTCCACTTATATGAGATATCTAGAATAGTCAAATTCATTGACAAACAAGTAGGAAACTGTTTATCAGGGGCTGGGAGGAGGAAGCAATGGGGAGTTATTGCTAAATAGGTACAGTTTCAGTTTAGGATAATAAGAACATTCTAGAGATGGACAATAGTGACAGTTACAGTATGAATATTCTGGATGTCACTGAACTATGAAACTTAAAAATGGTTAAAAAGGGCTGGGCATTGTCGCTCATGCCTATAATCCCAGCACTTTGGGAAGTTGAGGCGGGCAGATCACCTGAGGTCAGGAGTTTGAGACCAGCCTGGCCAACATGGTGAAACTCTGCCTCTACTAAAAATACAAAAAATTAGCCAGGTGTGGTGGCAGGTGCCTGTAATCCCAGCTACTCGGGAGGCTGAGGCAGGAGAATCATTTGAACCCAGGAGGCAGAGGCTGCGGTGAGCCAAGATCATGCCACTGCACTCCAGGCTGGGTGACAGAGTGAGACTCCACCTCAAAAAAAAAAAAAAAAAAAGGTTAAAATGGTAAATTTTATGTTCTGTATCTTTTGTCCTATAGAAACACAAGTTGAATTAACAAAAGCATATATTAAAACAAAAGTACAGGCCAATACCACCAAAATGGTTTTATTTTTGTCACTGACAACAAGCACAACACTGCAATTGTATCATTATTTTGTTTAGTTTCTTAAATATTACTTGAGTGTGCATTAAAAATGTTTATATTTTTAAAATGTGACACATTAAAGAAGTCCTCTGTAAACACGATCCCTTCACAATATATTTTCCAGCTTTGTTTCATACATAAATAACTTAATCTACAAAGTCATAAATAATACTATCAACTCTTATGGTGTGGAAGTATATACAAATTTTGGAGTTTGACAAAAGTATTATTTATGATTTTATAAATAACACATAGTATTTGTAGTGTTTATTATCAATCAAATGACTTTTTACAAATTCCTACTGTCTCCTCAACCTGTTCCACCAGTAACAGACCTTCCAAGTTTACTTGGTAAAGATGCCAGACATTTAAAAAGTCAAAATGGTCAAAATTCTAGATTAAAAAAAAAAATAGCAGAGAAGGTTGTTATTTAAGTATTACTAAATCTTAATAAAACCACTTCAGCTTGTCTGAAAAACAAAAAATGCTACTAAAGAGTGAATGCTTATACAATCATATAAATGGTACCCAACAAAATCTAAAATTTAAGAAATAATAACATCAGATTAAATCCATATTAGTTTTGCAAAAAAACTCCACTGAGATTCTGTTACAGGAACAGAATCAATACCATTCTACATTTTCTAAAATTTGTTTTTGAATCTTCACTTGACGAGTTAAAATCTTAAGGGCAAAAATAATGACAAACAAAAAGCCATACTTAAGATTCCTAATACAGAACATTTGATTGTTTAGTTTTGTTTAATGACTGCAAATCCTTATTTATTCAAAAAATAGCAAATAGCTTTTGAAACACATCACCTATCTAATAATTTATTAAATAACCATTCAAGATTTGTTAGGTAAGCACTAAAATTACTTTTATATAATAAAAGTAAATAGGAATTTTGCATGTTTGCTATGTTTCATTTTACAAATTATTTTTTTAGTCCTCTATAGGGTATAAAACTTTAAGAAAACATTCTCAACTAACATTCTCATTAGATGTAAATGACTCAAATTACAAATAATACTAACCTAAGCATTATCATTACTTTTAAAATCCAAGTTTCTCAAAGTTTAATTTTTTACTCAATACAAAAATGACCTGGTTCACACTATTAGCTGCCCAACAAACTGTTTAAAAAACTAAAAATTCTTTGTTAAAGAGCAGATTACAAGAAATGTTTTCCATGCTCTTATTTTACAAAACAAGATTCTGATAAAATAATGAATCTAAATCAAAATTCACGAATGGTGGCTGAAATCCTGTCAGCTTTCAGCCCAATACAATATAAATCCACAGTTATAATGCATAAACAATTCAAAATTAAAGTTTATAATGGAAATGTCAACAAGTCATAACTACTACACATTACTACTGATGGGTTCTACTATACTTCAACCAGGCACAGCAGATGTGCACATCTGATAGACAGACTGCTTAGAAAATTAAAGCCATCAGAGCTATAAATAAGGAATATATAAATATGAACATAGCAATGCCAAAGCATTAGAGCCATTAAAAAAAAGTGAGTAAGATGTGATGTAAACACATCTGATAGTTCTCTCTGTAAGTCACTTTCCACTGATTTATAAAGCTATGGTTTTATAATTCTTTTAAAAAGGAAAATTTTTCTACACTGCTGCATGCAGTAATTTCATTGTACATTCTCAACTACAATGCCATCTTCAAATCCTCTTGCACAGCTTGACATCTCATCAGAATTTCTCCAGAAAGTCAGCTTGTCATATTTTCAGCAGCCTAGAACAAGAAAGTAAGATTCATTACAATAAAACCATGCAACAAGAGGCATCATGAAGATAAATTTGTCAATACTGCATTGTCATTAACAAACAACTATTCCCCATATAACAGAACCACTTTTATCATGGTAATGCAGTACTTTTCATGTTTTGCTATACATCAGGACTACCTTTTGAATGTACAGTTAACAGTCCACAGGCTAACAGTGGAATAAAATAATGGTTAAGAGCATATAAAACATAATACTACTTGAAACATTAACCTATGGCAGATCTGTTCCCACAGACTTCATTAGTTTGTCTGTTTCTGTATGTTTCATTTTAGTAAAAGGGATTAAGAATAAAAAAGACCTTTCATGCTACAAGGCGGAGAGAACAAGAGCAAAAGATGAATAATGAACATCTTATCTAATCCTGTCTCATCTACACCCTAACTACTATTCTTTCCTAGGTGATTCTGAAGAAATTCCAAGATATCATATCATCAATAAATGCTTTGATACGTTATTTCTAGAGACTTAAACAAATCACCATACTATTATCCTACCTAAAAAATTTCTTAATGTCAATATAAAAAGATATAATTTTAAATAAGTTTAATTTTAGAAATACATATTAGTCTTTTAATTCATTTACCTTTCTAACTCCTTTTTATAAGACCTACCTACACAGGGACACATCACAGATTTACACTAAAGTATTAGTATTTTACTAACAGTCCAGGACATCTGTAAGAGAAAGGGCAAGGCTTAGTCCACAGGACTCCACCATAATGGTATAACTTAAGACAATGGGGTACTAAAATAGAAGATACAGGAAAGTAGGTTGTGCTCAGAACTGCTCAAATTAAAATATGTAGATGATGCTTACACAAAAATCCTAGCACTAAGGAGATAATATAAAAATTTAATGTCAATAAAGAATCACTAATAAAATGCACTTAATTAACAGTCCTATTTATGCTGTGGGAGATGCACATAAGGAGATGCTCATTACTGCTGTTGAGTAACTTATGTAATTAGGGAGATACATAGCTAGCTACTTTTACAATAAATGACTTAGACCACATCAATATACAAATCTGTGAAAGTAAAAAGCAAAAAAATTAACAAAAAAGTTACTATTTTCTACACAGTCTACCAAAGAGGAAAAGAAAAAAGTAATGTCTGAGACTAACAGTTTTTTTGCAACATTTCAAGATACCCTTGATTTGTTATTCTACATATTACAAAAAAGAGACAATAAATACCATACAGTGAAATTCTAAATACCAGGAATTCTAGATAAAAATAGAACACAGCAAGAACAATTTCTCTTTACCTTAATTTTAAAACCAAAAGAAATTAACAAAAAAAAAAAAAGAGAGAGAGAGAGAGAAATTCATGAGCAGCAACCACACAAGGCAAGGAGAAGAACCTTATGCTTGTAAAGCCAATAAAAGGGTGGTCAAGGAAAGGCAGATGTGGCTCAGCATAGCTGTAAATTCACCAGCTCCCCAAGTCTGTCCCAAATGGCAATAAGAGAGAACAGATTTTAATCCAGGGAGAAGCAAACTGATGAGTTATTCTTTTTCAATTCACTGAAATCACGTATAACACTTTTACTTTTAAAATAGCAGGATACTATCTGGAATGATGTTCACCAAACATTATTGCAGGTTATCTCTTTGGTAATCTTGAGTGATTTTTTTTTATTTTTTGTATTTTCTGAATTAAATATCTTAAAATTATAAGGATGCATTACTTTCATAAAAATTATACAGATTATGTAAATTACTTCAAAAAAAAAAAAAACAGTTCTAATAAACACTTGCTTGCTAGAAACTCCCTAGTTGTTGCTGTTGTTATTTTTCACTCTGTTGCCCAGGCTAGAATGCAGTGGCACAATCAAAGCTTACTGCAGCCTCAAATGCCTCAGCTCAGGCCATCCTGAATAACCAGAACTACGGGTGTGTACCACCATATCCAGCTAATTAAAATAAATGTTTTGCAGAGACGGCGTCTCGCCATGTTGCCCAAGGCAATCTTAAACTCCTGGCTTCAAGTGATCCTTCTGCTTTGGCCTCCCAAAGTGCTGGTATTACAGGCGTGAGCCAGCATGGCTAGCTGAAACACACTGGTTTTATTGAGATGCTGCTATACTGTTTCTAGATCATAGGAGAAATGCATTTTAAGAGGCTTCATGTATATAAGAGACAGATTTTCCATTCAAATAGTCAACACTTTCTGATTCTGTGTATCTTAATCACTAATTTTACCTCCCACATCTCATTATGGCCTACTGGATGCAGAATAACTAGTATGCTAAAAGCTGAAAAAGCTATGTTAAACTGGCATTTCTGAACTGTCTATCCTAATATCTCAGTTCATATTTTGCCTAAGAAAATGCTATGCCAAAGCACTTGTCAGTCACCTGCCTCAGATAGGTTTATTTGACTCTGTTTCTCTTACACGCACTCAAACTGTAGTACAAAACAAAAGTATCTTCCTATTATGTTAATTCCCTTTCAAACTCAAGCACAATAAAACAAAAACTCTTACAGTTGTGGCAGATGTGTACTAAATAAATCCTTCCCTCAAAAATTTCGGAAATACACTGATAAAATACTATAATACTCTTTTTTATTTTTATTAAAAGAGTTATTAGATAATATTAAGAATATGCCCACGCTAAAGCCCAATGACTGTTTTGTTTCTAACAACAACTTCATCTTTTCCTAAACTGCTGGCTCAGGTATTCTTGAGATTTTACTGGAGGAGAAAACTTAGTAGTTAAGTAAACAGCTCTGAAGTCAGAGAGCCCAAGTTCAAATCTCAAAGTCAACCACTAACTGTAAAGTTCTTGAGGTAAGTAAATTAGTCATTATAAGCTGCAGTTTCCTTAGCAGTAAACTACTAATAGTAGCATAGGATGAGTATCCCTTGTTGGAAATGCTTGGGACCAGAACTGTTTCTGATTTCAGATGTCCTGAAATTTTGGGAAATTTGCATTAAAGTTGTCCCTTGGTATCCATGGTGAATTATTAGTTTCAGGACTCCCCATGTCACCCACCTCATAGATACTAAAGGCCACAGATGCTCAAATGCTTTATATAAAAGGGCATAGTATTTGCATATAACCCACACGTATACTCCCATATACTTTACATTATCTCTGGATTCCTTGTGATACCTAATACAATGTAAATGCTATGTAAATAGTTGTTATCCTGTATTGTTTAGGGACTCATGACAAGAAAAAAAGTCTGTACATTTTTAGCACAGATACAACCATCTTTCCCCCTGTTCCCCAAATATTTTTGATCCACAGCTGGTTGAATCCATGGATACAGAACCCACAAATATAAGAGGACTGACTGACTGTACTTGTTGACTGAGCATCCCTAATTAGAAAATCTGAAATGCTCCAATAAGGATTTCCTTTGAGTGTCATGTTGGTACTCAAAGTATGTCAGATTTTGGAGCATGTTGGATTTTCAGATTACGAATGCTCAAACTGTAGTAGTTATCACTGTTGTAATGATAGAGATAATGCCAGTAAAGCCTGTAGAACATATGGTCTAGCATGAAAAAAGTATTCATATAAATATTAGCTATCCTTGTTATTCAGTTATTTTTCTTTCTGCCATATGAAAGCCATAGGTTTGAGTTAAAAAAGAAACTTCCGTATCTAACTAGGAGACAAGTGCTGATAGCTAAGATAATGGGTAAAAGGCCTAGACAGCATTTCAGCATTTCAGCATTTCAGCATTTCAGAGATCTAAGAGGCCTTCCCATGACAGGCCCCGAGGCCTAGTATCAGGACCTAGAGCAAAGGTCATGCGT
>NW_012123376.1:2790369-2792549 GCF_000951035.1 Colobus angolensis palliatus | reverse complement strand
AAAAAAAAAAAAAAAGAAATATCCAAGTTCATTGTTTACATATTCTATTTTCCTTCCAACAGTAGAACATAATTCAGCCACATTTTGTCACTTTCTTTTTTTCTTTTAGATGGAGTTTTGCTCTTGTTGCCCAGGTTGGAGTACAATGTTGCAATCTTGGCTCACTGCAACCTCTGCCTCCCGGGTTCAAGCGATTCTCCTGCTTCGGCCACCCAAGTAGCTGGGATTACAGGCATGTGCCACCACAACTGGCTAATTTTGTATTTTTAGTAGAGACGGAGTTTCATTATGTTGGTCAGGCTGGTTTTGAACTCCTGACATCAGGTGATCCACCCACCCTGGCCTCCCATAGTGCTGGGATTACAGGCGTAAGCCACTGTGCCTGGCCCATTCTGTCACTTTCTAACAAAGATAACCTTTCTTTTAGTGTCCAATAAATGTTCCCCATTTCCATCTGGGTCTTCACTAAAAGTGCTTTTAACATTTATATTTCTAGCAACATTCTGATCCTAATGTTAGTCTCAAAAAAACCCTGAAGCTTTCTCTAGAGCTCTCTTCTCCTCTTTCTGAGCCCTCACCAGAATTGCCTGAATATTCCCAGTTCTACAAACAGTTCCTCTTCAAGGAAATCTAGTCTTTTTCTATCAAGCACCTTAAAACTTTCCAGTCTCTATCCAATACCTAATTCCAAAGCCACATCTTCACTTTTAAGTCTTTGTTACAGCAACACCCCACTTCCCAGTACCAAAATCTGTATCAGATTTCTGGGAGTGCCATAACAAAGTAACCACATATTAGGTGGGTTAAAACAACAAAAATCTATTTACAGTTTGAAGGCCAGAAATGCATACATATTATACATAATTAATCAAGGTGTTAGCTGGGTCATGCTCTCTGACAGTTCTAGGGGAGTATCCTTCCTTACCTCTTTCTAGCTTCTTGTGGCCACAGAAAATCCTTAACTTTCCTTGGCTATTTGTGTCCAAATTTCTCGTCTTATAAGGCTACCAATCATTGGTTTGGGATCTACCCTAATCCAGGATGACCTCATCTTAATTTGATTATATCTGCAAAGGCATTATTTCTAATTAAGGTCATATGCATTGGGACCAGGGGTTAGGATTTGAATATACCTCTTTTGGAGCAGGCACAATTTTACTCAACAAATAGCACAATTCTAAAAGCAGAGACTTCTAGGAAAATGTAACATGGTCCATGGTAGTAGTAATTTCCAGGCTGGAGTGCAGTGGCGCCATCTTGGGTCACTGCAAGCTCCGCCTCCCAGATTCATGCCATTCTCCTGCCTCAGCCTCCTGAGTAGCTGGGACTACAAGCGCCCACCACTATGCCCGCCTAACTTTTTTGTATTTTTAGTAGAGACGGGGTTTCACCATGTTAGCCAGGATGTTCTTGATCTCCTGACCTCGTGATCTGCCAGCCTCAGCCTCCCAAAGTGCTGGGATTACAGGCGTGCGCCACCGTGTTCAGCCTGGTAGTAGTAATTTTTATGATATGAACATACGCTATTAAGCTCCTTGGTCTCCTGGTGGTGTTGGATGTTAGTTTAACCTTGTTTAGCGAAGACGTTTCCCATAACTTCATCATTAATCATTTTTATAAATAAAAACATCTTTATTTAGAATGAACTAATAGGAATCTCCAACCTTTAGTGCTTCAGTAGCCTTGCGAAGCTCCTTAATAACCGATGATAAAGCTTCTGGGTTAATTCCTTGTTCACAAAGCCGTACACAAATAGACAGAGTTTCCATATCTAAGCCAGTATTCAAAATTCTTGAAATCTCAAGCAGAACTGAAAAAAAGAAACAAAAAGAAACTTTTAAAAGGAGGCTTACATCATGTAAAAATATGCACATAGTACTTTCATTAATTTATATATCACTGCACAATACCAAGGAATTAGCATAGCATCCCAGATTTTGGAAATCTGCATGTAACACTTTCTTGCCTTTACTTAGTTTTAGAAACTTAAACATAAACTTACACTTCCCTTCACATAACTGCCTTTTACATCTTGGTATATATTCTGGCATTCATTTAATATCTAACACATATCCACCATACTTAGGTTAATTCTGAACGCTTGCTTATTTTTTAGTATTCTTTTAAAATGCAGTTTAACTAGTTGCATATCGTGCCATTTTATGGAAACGCTACACTTA
>NW_012123376.1:2787375-2790319 GCF_000951035.1 Colobus angolensis palliatus | reverse complement strand
ATTTCAGCATTTCAGCATTTCAGAGATCTAAGAGGCCTTCCCATGACAGGCCCCGAGGCCTAGTATCAGGACCTAGAGCAAAGGTCATGCGTGTTATGCTTTAGCAAAGAACTTGGCTGCATTGTGTCCATGTCCTAGGGTTCTGTGGAAGTTTGGACTTGAGAGTGATTTAGGGTATCTGGTGGAAGAAATTTCTAAGCAGCAAAGTGTTCAACATGTCGCATAGCTGCTTCCGACAGCATATGCTCAGATGCATGAGCAAAAAAATAACCTAAGGCTGGAACTTATACTTAAAGGGGAAGCAGAGCATAAAAGTTTAGAAAATGTGCAACCTGTCCATGTGGTAGAAAAGAAAAGCCCATTTTCAGGAGAATTCAAGGGGGTTGCAAAGTAACCACTTGCTAGAGAAATTTCCGAATCTAAATAGGAGACAAGTGCTGATAGCCAAGATAATGGGTAAAAGGCCTAGACAACGTTTCCGAGACCTAAGAGGCAGCCCTTCCCATTACAGGCCCTGAGACCTAGGATAGAATGGTTTTATGGACCACGCTCAGGGCCCCACAGCCCTCCACAGCCTTGGGACATTGCTCCTTGCATCCCAGCCACTCCAGCTCCAGCCATGACTCAAAGTGGCCCAGGTATAGCTCAGGACTCTGCTTCAGAGGATCCAAGCCATAAGCCCTGGTGACTTCCATGTGGTGTCAAGCCTGTGGGTGCACAGAGTACAAGGGCTGAGGCTTGGCAGCCTCCACCTAGATTTCAGAGGATGTATGGAAAAACCTAGGTATCTAAGCATAAGTCTGCTTCAGGGGTGGAGCCCTCATAGAGAACCTCTACTAGGGTAGTGCAGAGGGGAAATATGGGGTTGGAGCCCCCAAACAAAGTCCTCACTGGGGCACTGCCTAATGGAGCTATGAGAAGAGGGCCACCATCCTCCAACCCCAGAATGGTAGATCCACTGACAGCTTGTACCCTGAGCCATGAAAAGCTGTAGGCACTCAACAATGCCAGCCCATGAGAGCAGTTGCGGGGGCTTAACCCTGTAAAGCTACAGGGGCAGAGTTGCTTAAGGCCTTGGGAGCACACCCCTCCCACCAGTGTGTCCTGCATGTGAGACACAGAGTCAAAGGAGATTGTTTTGGAGCTTTAAGATTTAATGACTGCCCTGCTGGGTTTGGAACTTGTATGGGGCCTGTAGCCTCTTTCATTTGGCTGATTTCTGCCGCTTTGGGGATGGAAATGTTTACCCAGTGTCTATAATCCCATTGTATCTTGGAAGTAAATAACTTGTTTTAGATTTTATAGGCTCATAGGTGGAAGGGACTTGCTTTGTCTCAGAACTTTGGACTTTTGAGTTATTGCTGGAATGAGTTAAGACTTTGGGGGACTGTTGGGAAGGCATGATTGTATGTTGCAATGTGAGAAGAAGACATGAGATCTGGGAAGGGCCAGTGAGGGAATGATAGTTTGGATGTGCGTCCCCACCCAAATTTCACTTTGAAATGTAATCCCCAGTGTTGGAGGTGGGGCATGGTGGGAGTTGACTGATTCATGGGGGCAGATCCCTCATGAATGGTTTAGCACCATTTGCTTGGTGCTATATTCACTATAGTGAGTGAATTCTTAAGAGTTCTGATTACATAAAACTGTGTGGCACCTCACTCTCTCACTCCTGCTTTTGCAATGTGACGTGCCTTCTCCCTCTTTGCCTTCCACAATGATTGTAACCTTCCTGAGGCCTCCCCAGAAGCAGATGCCACTATGCTTTCTATGCAGCCTGTAAAACCATGAGCCAATTAAACTTCTTTTCCTTACAAATTATCTGGTCTCAGGTTCGTTTATTTATTTATTTATTTTAAGACGAAGTCTTCCTAGGTCACCCAGGATGGAGTGCAGTGGCGCGAATCTCAGCTCACTGCCACCTCCACCTCTTGGGTTCAAGTGATTCTCTTGCCTCAGCCTTCTGAGCAGCTGGGATTACAGGTGCCTGCCATAATACCTGGCTAATTTTTATATTTTTAGTAGAGATGGGTTTCACTGTGCTGGCCAGGCTGGTCTTGAACTCCTGACCTCAAGTGCTCTGCCCACCTCAGCCTCCCAAAGTACTGGGTGTCAAGCCTGTACTGGCTTGAGCTACCAAGCCCAGCAGGTATTTCTTTATATCAATTCAAGAATGGACTAATACAGAGTCTACCATAAAAGTGAGGATAGTAGTTACTGGAGGGGAGAGCAAGAGGGAGAGTTAGTGATTGGGGAGGGGGCAGAAGGGGGATTATCTGGTGCTGGCAGTGATGGTTGCATAGATATTCTCTTTATGATACATTTTAGCTCTATAAATGTGGTTTACCCTTTTTAGTTAGATTCAATAATCAAGAGATTTTAAAAAGCACAAAAACAAACCTAAAGAACTCATTGGAAAATAATCAGAAAGATACGTAAATTGCATGTTTTAAATAGTTGTTTCCTTAAAGATAAGAAAAAAAGAGAAGTCACTTTGTATCAGGTATCAGAAGGTTTTGTTTGTTTTCCCCTCCATTGACTATTTTTCTGTGAGCCCACGTTTTGGACAAGTTTTAAGATGAACTAACTTAAAGTTTCAGTATTCAAAGTGAGTTAGTGCTAAATAAAAAGGGAAATAAAATCACAAGCTTTTAAATCAGAAAGTCTGTGGAAGAGAGAATAGATATGTTTTTAGTTGCCAATCTGAGCAATTAAAAGGTAGTTAATTTGAATTTGAAAAAAAGTTGCCCTCTGGGAGCCTGGTGGCAGCAGCAGCCTCCTGGTCCCTGAGGCACTCTTGGAGTCACTTTTTCCTTTTCTTGAAGGATAACACATGGGCTCACAGCTGAGCAGCTCTATCAGCCAGTTTCCTGTCTGAGGAATCCCAGTAATCTGACAGCCTTCTTTCACTTCATCCTGTCCAAGCTGGTAGTGTTTGTGCTGA
>NW_012123376.1:2752424-2784082 GCF_000951035.1 Colobus angolensis palliatus | reverse complement strand
GAATCTGGCAATTATGTGTCTTGGAGTTGCTCTTCTGGAGGAGTATCTTTGTGGCGTTCTCTGTATTTCCTGAATTTGAATGTTGGCCTGCCCTGTACATACTAAATTTTATTTCATTAGGATACATTTCTGGAAGTACAACTGTTCAGTCAGTAATATACATATTTAATTTGCTGAATTGATGTACAATAGTCAAAAAAAAGTAATGTACATATTTAAGGCTTTAAAAGTGTTTAGAAACTTTTATGACAGTTTGACAGCGTAAATCATGTCTGTTGAATCTAATAATAAAAATGAAACTTTATATTTTTTTAAACTTCATTTTTATAGTACTACATTTTATTGTAGTTGATAGAACTCTTTGTCTTTTTTTTTTTTTTTTGAGACGGAGTCTTGCTGTGTCGCCCAGGCTGGAGTGCAGTGGCCGGATCTCAGCTCACTGCAAGCTCCGCCTCCCGGGTTTATGCCATTCTCCTGCCTCAGCCTCCTGAGTAGCTGGGACTACAGGCGCCTGCCACCTTGCCCGGCTAGCTTTTGTATTTTTTAGTACAGACGGGGTTTCACCATGTTAGTCACGATGGTCTCGCTTTCCTAACCTCATGATCCACCCGACTCGGCCTCCCAAAGTGCTGGGATTACAGGCTTGAGCCACCGTGCCCGGCTAGCTTTTGTATTTTTTAGTACAGACGGGGTTTCACCATGTTAGTCACGATGGTCTCGCTTTCCTAACCTCATGATCCACCCGACTCGGCCTCCCAAAGTGCTGGGATTACAGGCTTGAGCCACCGCGCCTGGCCAGAACTCTTTGTCTTTAACATGAGAAGCACAAACAGAGAAACTTGGTTTCCAAAGTGATTTTCTGAATCCCTTCCATTACAGGTTGTAAGTACACCGGTTCCACTGAATTTTGTTTTATGATTGCTTCCCAGAGAGTATTTAGAATATTTTAAGTCAACTGTCAACATATTATTTATTGTTTCCTGTATCATTTCCCCTTGGCATTATGCTTAGAAAGTTATTCCTCATGCAAAGATTATATCCACCAGTATTCTCTTCCAGCACTTGAAAGTTTATTTCCCAATACCCCCCATAAGTATTTATCTCCCTGGAGTTTGGGTGGAAAATAGGATCTAACTTTTCCTCCCAGAAATGAGCCAGTTGACCCAGTAAAATTTATTGAATGACCTAAGTTTTCCCTACCCAGTTGAGATGCCACCTTTATTCATAGTAAATTCCCGTATACCTACAAATTTGTTACATGTCTATCTTTTGTAAAGGCAACCATTTAATTACTAACTTTATATTGCATGTAGTAGGGTAAACATTCCATTGTCATCTTTCATTTATATAAGCCCCTTTATTCTTTGGATGAACTTAAAATTTTTCATCAATTCTAAAAACAAATTCCAACTGGATTCTGATTAACTGTATAAAAACTACATATTATTTTGGGAAGAATGGACAAGTTATCAATATTTAGTCACCCATTAATTTAAGTCTAAGTCTTTCTGAAAATTCTTATAGTATTTATCATGTTCATGAGATAGGTCCCTCCCATTTTTTTCATATCAGATATTCACTTTCATCCCTAGAAGTTCAATTTGAATCGGGTACAGTAGCTCACGTCTGTAATCCCAACACTTTGGGAGGCCAAGGTGGGCAGATCACCTGAGGTCAGAAGTTTGATACCAGCCTGATCAACATGGAGAAACCCCGTCTCTACTAAAAATACAAAATTAGCCGGGCAAGGTGGTACATGTCTTTAATCCAGCTACTTGGGAGACTGAGGCAGGAGACTTGCTTGAACCCGGAAAGTAAAGGCTGCGGTAAGCCGAGATCGCATCATTGCACTCCAGTCTGGGCAACAAGAGCAAAACTCTGTCTCAAAAGAAAAACAAACAAAAAAAGTAGTTCAATTTGAGTCTTAAAAAAAAATGTCTTCCATGCCTCTGCTAAACTGTTTGGAGATATAGAGTGTAGTTCTGGTGCCCTTGTCTGCTAATTCTAACATCTGTGTGATCGGGGGGATGTTTATTACAATTGACTGAATTTTTCACGTCATGGGTCACACTGTTCTGCCTTGCATACCTGGTAATCTTTGACTAGATGCCATGTACTCAGAATTTTACTTAGGTACAGGATATTTTTGTTTTCTATATTGAGCTTTAGAATGAGATACCGTTATCTGGAAATGGTTTGATTCTTTCAGGTATTACTTCTTAGATCTGTTAGGCAGGACCAGAGCCCCGTTTAGCATAGGACTAATTATTCCCCTTATGACTGAGGTAAGAATTCTGAGTACTCTATCCAACGTCTCATGAATTACAAAGATTTCCATTCTGGCTGGTAGTTACAGGTACTATCCTCAGCCCTGTGTAAGCATGGTGCACTGTTCACTCCAGTCGTTCTAGATGGTTCCCTCCCAGTTTTCTGAGTACTTTCCTCACACATCTGCTAATTAGTGCTTTGAATACTTAACGGGGACACTTCTACAGATCTCCAGCATTTTTTCTGTACAATTCCCCCCTCTCAGGTACTGTTATTCAAACTCTACCTGCCTTGGTCTCCTGGGTCTTCTAAACTCCTTCAGTCTTCTAAACTCACTTCAGTGTGTCCACTGGGTTCCGCCTGGGTTCTCCCTGCTATGCTGAGGCCTGGAACTCTCTGAAGGCAGTGAGCTGGGGCAACCCAAGAAATCACTTTGCTTGTTTCCTGTCTCTAACGGATCACTGTACTCTGATGCCTAATGTCCAGTGTCCTGAAAACCATTGTTCTGTATGCTTATGAGTTTTCTTGGTTGTTTCAAGTAGAAGCATAGATCTAATCTCTGTTACTCCATCTTGGCTGGAAGATGACAGCATTCCCATTTTCATTTCTTCAGTTCTGATATTCCAGTTTACTGATACTTTGCTCTTCAGCTGTATCCAGCTGGTTATTCACATTATCTGCTGAATTTATTTCAATACCTTTTAAGATTTCCAATTTCTCCCCATAATCACTTGTTTTATAACTAAATGCTTATTTATAGTGACTAATTTCACAGCTGTTGATCCTGCCTTCATCTATTTAAGGCTATATTCTTAAACTGTATTTGAGATTGCTCTATTATCTCTATTTCTTGAAGTATAAGCAAGCTGCAAAAGACAGTGGTTAGGAGTGTGATGTCTAGAGCCAGACTACCTGTGTTCAAATTCTAGCTATAGTATTTAGTAGGCAAGTTACTCTCTCTGTGCCTTATTTCACCATTCTCGAAAGTGAGGATAATAAGAGTACCTATTTTAAAGGATTAGTGTGAGAATTAAAGGATACACTGAGAATGGTATCCATTTGTTTTGCTGAAACTGCCTTGCAGTCCTTTGGAATGATGCTTGACATACACTAGGGCTCAATAAAAGAGTTCCCTGTTACTACCACTTTCCCTCTTTTTCATTTTCCATGTTAGCTGCTCATGTTTTTAATCTACTTTACGTGCTTTGTCATTCTTGGCTGAAAACTCATCTTTCATAGATTTATTTTAGGTGTCCTGGAGTGGTGACACATTCTAAGATAGGAAGCTGTACCCTAGCCTTAGGCCTCTAGATCAGGCCTTGTAGTATTTTTGGTTCAGATCCAAAAAACACATGGACGGTGCTTCTCAATCTCTGGCTGTGACAAATGGCACATTTCTGACTCCCAGCTTCCGTGAGGCAGGATAGCATGCTTTGTCAGGTTCTATTCCCGACAATTCCCTGTTGTGGTTCTCACGTGCTCCTTTCTTTTGGGGGAAACCTCTCTTTTCCTAATCAACAGAGACTTCCCTTCTTGCTTTTGAACAGTTCTATCCTGATACAGTTTCTTACTATTTCCTATTATTTTTATATTCTTAGAGTTTCAGCAAGTGCTCAATCTACCATACTGAATCATCACTTTATTTTTGACTGTCTTCATAAATGGATTCTACTTAGCCCCTTGTACATTCTAAGTGGTTACCATCAGTATACTGGAACATTACATATTACATTTTTTAATCACCAGTCACCTTGATGAATTCTATGATGCTTCTAACAGTTTTTCAGTTGATTCTCCCCCTTCTCTGTCCAGTTTGCTCTCTTCAAGGTAGACCCCCCACCTATAAAGGCTATGCTTATTCCTGATTTCACGCCTTTGTTCATGCTTTTCTCCTCTGCCTTTTATCCTCCCTTCATATAACTCAATGCTGTTTTCTTAGTTCATCTCATCTCTGGTATTTCTTCTTTAAGCCTTCTTTTCAAATGGACACCTATTTTTACTTCCTATTTTCACAAATCACCTGTAATCAAAAACTATTTCTTTAGTGCCCACTATATGATTAGTACAGGTTGAACACTCCCAATCCCAAAATCTGAGATGTGAAATGCTCCAAAATCCAAAACTTTTTAAGTACTGACATAACACCATAGTGGAAAATTCCACAGCTCATATAATGGATCAAAGTCAAAATGCAGGTGCTCAATACACAGCTCATTCAGCATCCCTGAGGGAAAAAACCAAAATTACCTTCAGGCTATGTGTATAAGGCATATATAAAACATAAATGAATTCTGTGTTTGGACTTGGGTCCCATCCCCAAGGTATCTCATTATGTATGTGAAAATATTAAACAAAAAAAAGTCTGAAATCCAAAACAAGGTCCCAAGGTTTTTGGATGAGGGATATTCAACCTGTAACTGTATGTATTTTGTGCCTATTATGCTACTGCTGCAAATACAGTTATGAACAAGGTAGATATGGTCTCGGTCCTCACAGATATTAGTCCAGGAGGAAAGATAGATATTAAAGTAATAACTGATTCCAGATATAAGTAAAATAAAGAAAAAGAGTGGAATACTTCTGAAACAGATTACACGGGCATCTTACCAAGTTTGGAAGGACACAGTATTTAGCTAAGACTTGTCTGAAGAAGTGGCAATTACACTTAGACATCAAAGGTGAGAAGAAATCAAACAGACTAATACAGAGGCAGGAGGAAGGGTGATGGGTGAGAGCAAAGAAAACAGCTTGGTGATGGTTCCTACACTAGAGGGAACTTAGTAAATTCACAGACCTGAACTGCTGTTGTGAAGGCAATGTAATTAACGGGGTGAATGGGTATAAAATATGAGATAAGTCCTAGTGAAGATCTTAGAACTGTGGAAAGCTATTGGAAGATATAAAATAGGAACATGAATAGATCAAATTTGCAATTTAAGGACTTTTTGGCTGAGTATCAAATGAATCTTTAAAAAGTCCAGTTATATCACAGTTTTGATAAAAGATTGGTGGGTAGTATGATCAGGAGATATTTAGCCAACCTGAAATGAGTCAAGAATTGAAAGGGCTTAGTGAAGAACAGGAGGCAGAGGAGGTGAGAAAGCAAGATGGACTTCCAGATTTCTTTCTCAAATGTGCAACTGGATTGATGGTGGTAGCATGGACTACCTGTTTGTTTTGCTGGCACTGCCTTGCAGCGCTAGTCAAATGGAAGATATATACCATAGAGTCTCTTAACTCCTTTCTCTATAATGTGTTTCCTTTTTTTTTTTTTGAGATAGAATCTAGCTCTGTCACCCAGTCTGCAGTGCAGTGGCGCAATCTCGGCTCACGGCAACCTTTGCCTCCCAGGTTCAAGCAATTCTCCTGCCTCAGCCTCCCAAGCAGCTGGGAATACAGGTGCCTGAGCTTACTACTACATATATATATACTACTATATATATATACACACTACTATATATGTATAGTATATAAATATACTATATATAGGAGTGTATATGTATACAGTACTACTATATGTATACTATATATAAGTACTAAAGTATAGTACTTTATATATATATATAAAGTAGTTCTACAGGCCGGGCACAGTGGCTCAAGCCTATAATCCCAGCACTTTGGGAGGCTGAGGCAGGTGGATCACCCGAGGTGAGGAGTTCGAGACCAGCCTGGCCAACATGGTGAAACCCTGTCTCTACTAAAAATACAAAAATTAGCCAGGCGTGGTGGCGGGCACCTATAATCCCAGTTACTCCAGAGCCTGAGGCAGGAGAACTGGGTCCTATGCCCAGCTTGAACCTGGGAGGCAGAGGTTGCAGTGAGCCAAGATCGCGCCATTACACTCCAGCCAGACTTGGTCTCAAAAAAAAAAAAAACAAAAAAAAAAGTAGTGCTATGATAAAGACTCTAGTAAGGAATAACTATCAAAATTAAAATTCAGATGCATAGGATGATTTGAGAGGAAAATAAAAATTAAAGTATAAAGCAATCAATAGAGAATACCTAACATATCAAAAAACTGAAAAGCAAAGGAGGCAACCATACACAGTGGGTTGGGCAGGGGGTGTTGTTGAAAAGGCACGACTATTTCAAGAGAATGCAGAATTTTAAGGATATAAGGATGAAAGCAGAGATCTCATGCAGACCTTATTCTAAATAGGCAGGGATAGTTCTTTTCAGAGTGAGCGGCACAGATAATTGATTAATACAAATCAGCCTGCTGCCTCCCATGTCTTTAACAAAATCCTTCCATTTCATGATCAAAATGCAAATGTAGCCAAGAGTTCTGCAATTCATATGACTTAAAGGGGAGTTCACAAATCCTGCCATTGAGGGGGGAAATGGTACTCAAAAAGTTTTGAAAATTTCACTTTTGATCTCACGGGTTGATTTAAATACTGTGAAACACCACGTCCCCTCTCCTTCATTTTTTGTTTTACTTCACTTTTTCATATTCTTACTCTCTGTATAATCTTCATTTTACACCAGGTTTTCTCAAAAAAGATCTTGATGATGCAGCCAACACAAATCATCAGTTCTCAATTGTACATCAGTGGTTCCACCAGAGAGAAAATGTGAGTTTTCTATTCAAATAGGATCCTACGGCCATATACATAAGGAACCTAAGTACAGCTAACATAAGAAAATAGGCTAGAAGTGAGGTCTTATACTCTTTTTCCAAGGAAACATACAAGATAGTAAATTTTTCTACACACAGACACACACACACACACACACACATATATACACATACATAAATTCACTTACAAAATAAAACTAGTAAGTGTTGATACATCGAAAAGGATAGAAAAATAGGCTGAATATTAACATTCTCAGAAAAACAGCAAGGTAGATACTGAACAAGTGAAAAATTAGATGCAAAGGCTCTAAAAATGTAATTCTTTGAAAAGGAAACAAGCAGCCAGTGCAGAAAAAGCCAGCAGCCCTTCTGCAGGGGCTATGTAAGAAAATGAGGCCGGGTATGGTGGCTCACACCTGTAATCCTAGCACTTTGGGAGCCCAGGTGGGTGGATCACCTGAAGTCAGGAGTTCGAGACCAATCTGGCCAACATGGTGAAACTCCGTCTCTACTAAAAATTAAAAAAAAAATTAGCCGGGTATGGTAGCGGGCACCTGTAATCCCAGCTACTCTGGAGGCTGAGGCTGGGAAGAGTTGCCTGCACACGGGAGGCAGAGGTTGCAGTGAGCTGAGGTTTCGCCACTGCACTCCAGCCTGGGCAATCACAGCAAGACTGAGTCTCAAAAAAAAAAAAAAAAAAAAAAACCAGCCTACAATGAAGGAGAAAGAGATACAGGAGTGAGAATTTCATAGGGTTATCTTTTAACAGAGAGGGAAGCTGACGTAAGTAGCCTCTGGAAAACGTCTAGGCCCACTGCAAATGACATTTAACATCGATCAAACACTCATAATACAGGTGGATGTGAGTAAAAAGGAGACAAAGGAGACTACAGGAGAGATGACATCGGAAATAATATAAAAATAATTGATCATCTTTGATATATTTTTACATGGTTGTCTTATTTAAATATTCACAACTCTTGGAGGAAGGAATTTAATTTAAACAAACAAACAAACAGGCTCAATGATGTTTAAGTATCTAGTCCAAGCTCACCACAGGGTTATAAAGTGGCATTAGAGGGTGGAGAGAAGGTAACCGGTAAGACACTAATTTCGTGTTCTGCAAGAGGAAACTAGGATAATCCTCACGAAAGGGGGAACTTATTCATTCGCAAGATATTAAAGGCCGCCTACTTAAGTGCGAAGAACACGAGGCATAGCGGTGAGCAAACACCTGGCCCCTGTCCCCGCCAGGATCCCAACCTTGGGGATCCCCTCAACCTTGAGGACCCCCGAAGCGCCCCGCGCGGGAATCCGGTGGGATGCGGCGCGCAGGAGGGAACCGGTGTACTGGCAGGGGTGGGCGTGGCGCTGTTACCGCAGGAGATCGGGCGGGTAGGGCAGACCTGGGACGCGGGATAGAGGGGGCGCGGCATTCGCGCGAGAGGGACACGGTGTGCAACCGGCTGACTAGGGGGCCGCAACGCCTGGCGCGCGCGACAAACTACGCAGCGGCGGAGATAACTCTCAAGGGATAGGGCCATCAGCCCTGCGGCCCTGGCAGGTCCCTTCCGAAGATCTCCGAAGATGCCGTTTGGGGCACGAAGGGGACCTAAAGTCCTCCCCAGGCTCAGCTCCGCCCGGGGGCCTTGGCTCTGGGAAGGCAGGCAAGGTAAAAGGAGCGCAACGGACACTCACCGTCCATGGTCTCCCGCACCGCATTCAGATTCGCCGCCGCTGCCGCCGCCGCCCCCCCCCCAGCGCCGCTGCTACTCGCCATGGCTAAGGCCGAGGGAGGCGGGAGAAGGGCCTGACCCGGAACTGAAGCGCCTTCCTCTCTCCTGGGCAATCACACGGCGCGTCTCGGCTCACGCCGGGCAGGCTCCGCCCCTCGCGCTCGCCGCCGGCGTGAGGCTGCGTTGATTTGAATTTGGAGCCTCGTTCCTCTGCGCGGAACGTGGAGCAAGGAGTTGCTATTCGAATTTCCTACGCGGCCTCCGTGCAATTGGTTGGTTCGCGGATGGCGGGACGACGCGATTGGCCAGTCGCTCACAAGCCCCGTGCCCTGGTTGGCCCAAGACAGCGCGGAAGCGGGGAGTTAAAGAGTCTGCCTGACGTGGAAGCTGGCTTGGCCCCCGGGAGCTCCCTGGAGTCGCTATTGGGGGCTTCGTTTTGTACGCACCGGTAGGTACGTTTTTTGTGGTTCCTGACCTTTCCTCCTGTCTGAATGGAGAAGTTTCTTTTCCCAGCTCCTGACTTGCCTGCCCGCTGGCCCCAGGTGAATGGGAGCAGTCAGGGAGTGGGTGTGGAAGAGAGGGGCACCAGAAAGAGTGGCCACATAGGGTTGGGGGCGACGCCTCCTCGGCGCTCCGTCCGAGGAAGCCGGCTGCATCTCAACCTTCCAGAAGTAGACTCTTCTCCACCCCACCCCACCAAGTTGTAGCCTCCTTTGGAAGTAATGCAGAGTTGCTTTCTATCCCGGGAGGGGTGAGGGGGAGGTCTTGGCGAAAGGAGGATTTTTGGAGGAAAGGGGACTCAAGGCAGTTAATTTCCTAGCCCCTGTCAATCATACTTCTCTGGCTAGGACTTCATGTGCAAGAAAGGCACAAGCTTCCGCATCTCTTACCTGCTTGCTACAAAGAATTGTTTAGTAGCAACTGTAGTTGGATGGGGTATCTGAAGAATGTTCATAGTGTTGAGACGTGAGATGATGAATTAAAAAAAAAAAAATTGTAGCTATAAGTCCTTTAGTTGAGACTAGATCTGTGCCTGTTGTAACCTTTAGATCTGATTTCATATTTGATTGCTGCGTATAAGCCACTTCACTTCTCTGAACTTGTTAATTCTTTCACAAAATAATATCACTAATAACTTACTGCTATAGCTTTCAAGGTTATTTCGAGGATCAGTTGAGAACATTTATATGTGATACTTTTTTCGTAAGCTGTATCATAGCCCCAAGAGTGTTAGGTTTTGAGTTGTTTTTGTGACACATTTGTCGAATACATTTTAATAGGTAAAATTAATATCTATGAGACTTTGTAATTTTAACATATGTACTCTTGATTTCTCTTTAGTTTTCTCTCTGTGCTATGGGAGATGTCAAGGAATCAAAAATGCAAATAACACCAGAAACTGCAGGAAGGATCCCTGTTTTAAATCCTTTTGAAAGTCCTAGTGATTATTCTAATCTCCGTGAACAAACTCTCGCCAGTCCTTCTGTTTTTAAATCAACAAAATTACCAGTAAGTTATTCCTGACTAGTGTTTACAACTAATTTTAAATGTAAATAATTACAAATAATTTTAAATGTAAACGTCTGTCTTTACAAGGTAAGGAGGAAATACATGATGGAGCATATATAACTGCAATGTACTTTTTAAAATTGTAGTGTTCATTATAATCTAGTGGTTAGGTTAATAAGTTAGCTAGAAGATTTTTTTTTTTTAAGTTCAAGAACAACATATGTTAGCTTCCTGCAGTTGTGGGTGTAGCTACATTCTGTGGTTGATGATATAGCTGCTAATACATTAGAGAAGAAGCTGCATCATCTAATACTCTGTTCTCACTTACCTGGCAAACATTATTTGAGTGTTGCTATTTGTCAGATACAATGCTAAGCAGGGATTACACTGTGAACAAGTTAGGATCATTAGGCACAAATCCTTAAGGAGGTTATACTCCAATGTAGGAGTCACAAACTTTCTGTTAGGGGCCAGACAGTAAATATTTAAGCTTTACAGATCATTTGATCTCTGTCACAACTCACTTCTGTCTTGTATCACAAAAGCAGCCATAGGCAATGTGTAAAGAGATAAATATTACTCTGTTCCAATACAGCTTTATTTGTGGACACATTTGAATTTCATATAATTTTCACATGTCACAAGATTTTTTTTTTTGTTTTTTTCCCCAACCATTTAAAACTGTCAAAATAATTCTTAGTTTGCAATCTATTATAAAAAGAAACTAACCCCTATTTTAATGCGTTAGACTAGACTATTACTCATCTAATACTAGACGAGCAATATCAGGACAGTGTGATAGGTGATTAGTGCTTAACACAATAGCAATATGAAGGAAAAGTGTTTTTCGGGATATTAGAAAAGGCTTCATCACTTTATCTTTTTTTTTTTTTTTTTTGGTAGAGATGGGATTTCACCATGTTGGCCAGGCTGATCTCGAACTCCTGGCCTCATGTGATCCACCCACCTCAGCCTCCCAAAGTGCTGGGATTACAGGCATAAGCCACCGTGCCCTGGTCACTTTATCTTATTTTACTGTTACTTGCTACACGGAATAAGTTATTTTGACCTTGGATCTTTCAACCTACCAAGTTACTTAGAAAAACTGCAAATAGGGTGGCTGTTTCTGCTACACTTTCATATAGGTTTTACAATGAGCAGGTATGTACTAGTGGAAGGTCGAGCAGTTTATTTTGAGTCATTTCATCAATCTGACCTTATGATTTCTAATTGAATCATATTAAAATTTATCTCTTGGTCTTACTAACAATAAATAATAGATTTACGGCGGCTTAATTCTCAAAGTTGGAATGTATGGCATCTTGCGTTTTTAGGACTGAATTTGCCTAGAATATATTTCTAATTACAGATTAGGATTTGGATAAACCTTTGATTCAGTTGGATGGTTGAGTACAGAAAGGCAGCACTGGTTGCCATTCATAATTATTTTAAGAATCAACTATGTTGTGCGCTTTTGCAGCCATCTCCAAAGTGACTGAGGACTTTGTTTAATTCCGGTTCCTTCTTAGTGAAAGTAAAGACTTGATAACTGTAAGAGATTTTTACTTTTACATGGGCTTAGTGTATCACACTGATGAGTGCTAATTATGAAAGTTTTATATCTTTATTACTCTGTTGTGATTTTTTCTAGTATTATGTAATTCCAACCCAGGTGGAATATTTTGTTATTTTAAAAGACATACAGACTGGGCGCTGTGGCTCATGCTGTAATCCCAGCACTACCAAGGTGGGCTGATGACTTGAAGTCAGCAGTTGGAGACCAGCCTGGCCAACATGGTGAAACCCTGTCTCTACCAAAAATTAGCTGGGCGTGGTGGTGGGTGCCTGTAATCGCAGCTACTCAGGAGGTTGAGGCAGGAGAATTGCTTGAACACGGGAGGTGGAGGTTACAGTGAGCTGAGATTACACCATTGCACTCCAACCCGGGTGACAGAACGAGACTCTATCTTAAAAAAAGAGAGAGAGAGATACAATTAAGTCATTTGATCTAATATGATATGATTACCCTTTGCCATTTAATTTCATGGTAAAGTCAAATTTTACAATACAAGCTTTAAAATATTTTTGTATTATAAACACATTGGTTAGCATTTTGATGAACTATTTTAGTTTGCCTTTACTCATAAGCTCACTTTCTTTTGTTAAGACTCCAGGGAAATTTAGATGGTCTATTGATCAACTAGCTGTAATAAATCCTGTAGAAATAGACCCAGAAGATATTCATCATCAAGCTTTATACTTAAGTCATTCTCGGTAAGTTTTCCTTTCTTGCACTTAAGTGTAATAACACTCTCAAGTGAAGAGAGGTAGGAAATTCTAAATGTTGAGTATTTTTCTATGTAAAGATAACAGGGAGAAAAAATTTTGATGCAGATTTCTCCTATCTAAATGAATGAGTTCAAAGAACTACATTCAGAAAGATTTTCTTGCCAACAGTTCCAGATCTGGGTAGATACCTTTTTCTTTTACAGGTTACCTTTTCCCTCTGCTACTGAGGGGACAGCTCTATACCCCTAGCACTCAGTAAAGAGAAGAGCATTTTGAAATTTGCACTTTTCTACATGGTTGTGGCTTCTGCCATTAACTTGTTTTAGTTTGTCTTTTTGATGGTTTGGGGTGAAGCAAAATGCTGTTTCATTGTTATCTATGTTTGGGGAAACCTAAAATCCCCTTAAAGAGTTAAGTAGGCTTTGAGTGGAAGGGTATCCATTAGCAACAGAGCGGTTTTTAGACATCATCCAACTAACAATTCACTTGGAATCTGAATTACATTTTCTAGGATTCTGCATATCACCCAGTGCAGTCTTACTTGTCCCTGTGTTGTTTAGGTTTCAAGGCACTAACGTACTGCAGATTTAGTTTTTTATTACAAAGTGTAAGGTCATATTATTCATTTGTAGTTTTAGGGACTCTTGTTTATATATCTTATAGTCTGATTTTTTAATATTTGAAAAAAATCAAATACATGGTATGACCAGATTTTAATTTGCTGTCCTAAGGTAGACACGTTGTTAGTCCAAAACAAAGGATAATCCTTTTCCCTTTGACTTAAGAATTCAGTCACACAAAGTTGCACACATATTGAGATGTTCTGGTGAATACTTACTGGCTTTTCTCCTCCATCTTTTTGCTTGGTAACATGATGACCATTCATTCATAAAATTAATATCCATCCAGAGTGTTAATAGGAAGGGAACAGAATGAGGATAAAGCATGAAAGAATTTTAACTTCAATTTAAATAATACCTTTGAGGCTGGATGTGATGGCTCACATCTGTAATCCCAGCACTTTGGGAGGCTGAGGCAGGCAGATCACTGGAGGTCAGGAGTTCAAGACCAGCCTGGCCAACATGATGAAACCCCATCTCTACTAAACATACAAAAACATTTAGCTGGGCGCAGTGGTACACACCTGTAGTCCCAGCTACTCGGGAGACTGAGGCAGGCGAATTGCTTGAACCCGGGAGGAAAAGGTTGCAGTGAGCTGAGATTGTGCCATTGCACTCTAGCCTGGGGGACAGAGCAAGACTCCATCTCAAAAAAAATAAAATAAATAAATAAACAAATAAATAATACCTTTGAAAGAGAGAGTGAGAATATCTAAAAGCAAATGAGTCACAGTGACTAATTTTTTGTTTCACATGAACTTAATTATGCTTAATTATTTTGTCTCATTTTTTCAGTATATTGAATGATGGACAATTATTATATTCATCAGTCAAGAGATATTGAGTACTGTGAGGGACTGTAAGAAACACTGAAGAAGTGCAGGATGTTAAGAATCAAGAGTCAAAAATATAATTAGAACAAAGTTGTAACACAATGCTTCTGTACTTACTACTAAATGATACATTGTCTGCAAAGGTTTATAAAGATAATCTTGGTGTCTCGTAGTACATAGATTTATTATATAGAAGAAGGGAAAAGAGTGGGAAAATATTCTAATTTAATTTAATTTCATTTATTAATATAATTCAATGAATGGTTATGGCTTCTACCAAGGATAGTCAATATATTCTTAACAGAGCATCTTGTTTCATCCTTAGAAACAGGCAGTGTCTTTCAGTATCTCTTCTTGCATATTAGCCCTCTACTTCAATTCTTCCCATCCTATTCATGCCACCATCCACAAAGAAAATTATAACTGTAAAGCATACCAGTGTAAGCAGGTGAGTCTTGGCCACGTAGGTGACCAGTCCTGAGGTCCCCTCTCCTTTGCCACCCTGCAAAGGCTCAACATTCAGGCCACACCTGTACCTATATGCATCGTACTGGTGTTCAGTGGTATGCTGGTCAGGGTGCTCTCCCCTGTATGGCTTCTTAGAATCCTCTTTGATCTGACTCTAGAATATTTGGCCACAGTGATTTTTACTGTTTCCAGCAATCACCTGAGTATTTCAGGTTCTCAAAGTCCCTCTGAGGAAGTAGCAAAAGGTTTCTGAATGCAGTAATCCTAGTTCAGAGCTTACTTGCTATTTGCTAGGCTTATTATGTGCTGCCATTTTGACCTGGTTAAGACCATGACAAGATCAAGAGAACCACTGATAAGATGAAGAGCCATAAGATGAAGAGCCATTTTGGTATCCTCAAAATGGCTACTGTTCAAGCTGGGATGTGTGGGTTTATACTGTAGTTTATTTTCTCATAATTCTCCCACTTGAAAAATCTACTTAATGTCTGAAATGTGTACATTCTCATATGAGCTTTATTAAGCCATGAGCAAGTTTATATATGAAAAAAAATTCACACCCTGGAATACTGTGTAGCCACAAAAAGAATGAGATCGTGTCCTTTGCATGGACATGGATGCAGCTAGAGGCCATTATTCTTAGCAAACTAACACAGGAACAGAAAACCAAACACCTCATGTTCTCACTTAGAAGTGGGAGCTAAATGATGAGAGCACGTGGACATATAGAGGGGAACAGTACACACTGGGGCTTGTGGAGGGTGGAGGGTGGGAGGAGGGAGATCAGGAAAAATAACTGATGGATTCTAGGCTTAATACCTGGGTGATGAAATAATCTGTACAACAAACCCCCATGACATGTTTACCTGTATGACAAACCTGTATTTGTACCCCTGAACTTAAAAGTTAAAGAAAAAATTCTGAGACAAAATAATTGTAAATTATAAAAAAAAAAAAGTCTTACCAATTTATTGATGGAAGGCAAGCATTCTTTCCTATAATAGAATAAAGAAGTGGTCCTAGAAGGCTAACTGCTGAGTTTGGCAAGTATATGCTTTGTGCTTGGGACCCGAAATTTTACATTAAATCTTGTAGCTGAGAAGTTTATGTTGCAGTAATTGCAGATTGTATCAAAGTGAAAAAAAGAATTCATTTGGAAAAAATGTTATAGTGTCAATGTTTTATTTCAGATTTAATATTTTTGACTGTTTAGAACTGTGATAACTATCCTCATCTATTTTACGGTAAAAGTTGATTCTAAAATTATTGCCATGATAAACTTGTTATAATTGAAGAGAAAAAACTTGGACAATTTTTAGATGTATGTTGAATTAAATACTTCTTAATTTGTATTAAGGGACAAAGTTTATCAAATTTATATTTTTAAAAGCAATTTAATATCAATGTAAGTCTTTTGAAATAAAAGATCATTCCATTCAAACTTTGAATGGAAAAGAGGGATGTAAACCTAATAGCTAACTGCTGAATTTCAGAATACTGCCATTTACTAAATATTACAAGATACCACCAGTATTTATTATAAAGTGAGCTTAACATTTGCCAGTTTGCAGTGGAGGGAGATTATTTCTTTGAAAGGTTATTATTTTAAATGTTCATAAGCTTAAGTAATAGCATGGTTATTTTTCTTCTTTATCTTTGTATAGAATAGATAAAGATGTGGAAGACAAAAGACAAAAAGCCATTGAAGAGGTAACTTAAACTGTTACTGATCATTAAACCAGTTAAGCATCAATTCTGCATGTACATCACTTCTTTTAGGAAGATGTTCTTCAAATCCTTCACTGTCCCATCTCCCCACAAAGCTCTTCACAGTCCCAACTATATAAAGCACCCTTCTGTACTGTCCTAAGACCTATAATTTCCAGCTGTCCCAGTACCTTGCATAGTACTTGTATACTATTGTAATGATCAGTTTAGTGTTTCTCTCCCCTAGATACAATCTTTTTTGGCCAATACTGTACTTCATCCTTTCATTCTCAGGACCTAGCACAATCTGTCTTCCTTGTGCCTTCAAAATATTGATTAGCACAAACTTTGTTTCAAGTTGGAGTTTACGTAGAGGAAGTTGAATATTCTCAGGCCTTCAGAGTCTAGATTGGCATTGGGAATGGCTTTATCTTTTCTTGTTAATACTTTGGATTTTTAAGATATTCATGAAATAAAATCTCTTACTGTTAAGCAAGAAAGGTATGTCATAATGTAGGCTTTTAAAAAAATAAAAATAAGTTTTTTGCTTTTTTTCTGTCTGTTGAACTGCCTCCCTTAGGATCTAAATAAGGGTTATTCTTATTATTATCTTTTGTTTTTGAGATGGAGTTTCACTCTTGTTGCCCAGGCTGGAGTGCAATGGCATGATCTCGGTTCACTGCAACCTCTGCCTCCCAGGCTCAAGTGATTCTCCTGCCTCAGTCTCCCGAGCAGCTGGGATTACAGGCATGCACCACCACACCTGGCTAATTTTGTATTTTTAGTAGAGGCGGGGTTTCTCCATCTTGGTCAGGCTGGTCTGAAACTCCCAACCTCAGATGATTTGCCTGCCTTGGCCTCCCAAAGTGCTGGGATTACAGGCGTGAGCCACCGTGCCTGGTCCAGCATCTAAGTAAGGGTTATTTACCTAGTTCTTTCCTCAGAAAGTCTTTATGTGATGGCAGCATTTCTGATTTTTCCTTTTCCGCCCCTCTTGCCCCCTCAACCCTCCTCTATTCCTTAGCCATACTTGGCTCTTCTGTACCCCAAAAGACTGTTTTCTCCCGCCAAACATTACCTACTTATTTATCTAGTAACTGCACAGTTTTCATTCTGACTCAATCACTTGGTTTTTCCCCACCTGAATATTCTCAGTCTCTCGAAATTTCCAACATTAGAAAAATGCTTTCTTTAAGAATCCTTAATTTTAAAGGGAAACCCAGCAGGTAAACTTAAGAAAATGTGTTTCTTTTCACTATATATTTTTGAAAATAGAATAAACATGTGCTTATAGTAAAAACACAAAGAAAAAATATAAAAAGCCTCCTGTTTCCCCATCCCATCCTGAAGGTAATGACTATAACATTTCTTATATATACTTTCAGATTAATTTTGTGTATTTAATAGCATATGTCCTTAAAATATTTTTGACAAATAGCATTATCATTCTGATACTATTATCATTCTCACTGCATCGTCCTTTTTTTGCTTCATGATTTTTCTTAGAAATTTTTGATAACCAGCGTATACAGATTTTTACATTCTCTTAGCAACAGCATAGTAACCTAGCCCCATTGACAGATGTTTAGATTGTGTTTATTATTTTTCTGTCACAAATAATGCTGCAGTGATTTGAATATATATCTTTATATTCTTGAAATGGACTTAGTAAGTCAGAGGCTTTGTTAATTTTCAGTTTCGGTAGATTTTACCGTATTACCGCCTAAAAGTGTGATGCTGCTCGATTTTCCATATCTCCAAAATTGATTATTATCAGAGTTCTTAATTTATTCTACTCTTATTACTTTAAAAATGACCTTTTTTGTGTTTGTATTTCTTTACTTTTGAGTTAACTTATACATCACTTTGTAAGTTTATCTGTCCTTTAATTTTTTTTCTGGTAATTGTCTTTGTCTGCCCCGGTCCACCATGTTTTTTTTGTTTTTTTTAATCTTTTCGTCATAGATTCATGGGTAATTTAGTTAAGAAAATTCGCTCTTTGTCATATGTGTAGCAAAATATGAAGAAAATGTGTTTGGTTACTTGCAAAACCTAGGGAAGGGAAAATACTGTGTTAGAAATGAAAGAGGAAAGAAAAGTATCCAAATGCTCTGTCTACATTTGAATATACTGGCCAGTAGTGTGCTGGTAAATGTTTAACAACTGGCTCTGTAGTCATGGAAGGAGTATGATTTATAGCGATTGCTGCTATCCGTAGTGTAAGCACTCCAACCATGGCCAATTTCAAGCTACTGGTGTGACATCACTGAATGGAAAAGGAAGAATAGTGTGGCACACCATTATATTTAGGAATTCCACCATACAGCTGCAAAAGACATTATTAACCTCAAGAGCATAGATGTTGATAAATGTATAAAATAATGAGCAAGTGGTGAGTTTTGAATATTTGTTACCTTTATTTTTAATATATTTAATTGAAAGTTTACATAATTTTATCTTTAATATTGGTTTTAACAACTGGTGCACAGAATTCTTGAAAATTTAATAATCAGATCTTGAGAGCCAGAACAAACAAGCCAGCTTCAGTGCCACCATTCATACTGGCCTACTTGCATATGTCTGCCTTAATATATTCCTTCCCTTTTCATCCTTTTTTTTGTAACCCCATCAAAAAAACCTGGGAAAGAAATTTAAAATACTTTGTCTATGATTAATCCTCTTAGTTTAGTTTGCAAGTTTCAAATTTAACTGGTTGATTTGAAATATTAAGATTCCTCTTTTTATATAGTTTAAATTTTTTCCATTTTCCCTTTGGTCATTTGTGCTTTTAAGTATTAAAATTTTTGCATACAATTATAAAGTTAGTATATAACATATTTAATAGTTATTTGGAAAAACACAGGTACTTTCTCACATTTTGGGCAGAATTTATACCTAATTGTATGACTTTAATTTTCCTAGTTTTTCACTAAAGATGTCATCGTACCCTCTCCTTGGACTGATCATGAAGGGAAACAGCTTTCACAATATCATTCCAATAAATGTGAGTGTACTAAAAATGATATGAATAAAAATATAAGTGCTAGTATATTTGCTTTGTAAGGAGCTTGCTTTAAAATTCTGGATAACATAGAATTTAACTCCGTTTAGGGTTAGAATTAAAAATTTGACTAAAACTTGTTGAATTTTTTTTTAGCTGTTCTATTCTGAATTTAACTTTTTCTTCATGACTATTGTGAATGTCAGTTATAATGATGGTTATAGAGAATCCATAGATGAAGAAATAGTTGGTATTGAATATAGAGATGAGTTGTTAATGACTTTAGCAGTATTTTGAAGGTTAATATTTTAAATAAAACCCTAAATTGTGTTGCCTTTTGCTAATTTGCTGATTTCTTATAAAGGTAAAGAAAGGATGAAGACTTAATATGACCTCTGGGACAGTGTATTATTGCTGAGTATTTGCAAAATCACTAAGGAAATTAAAGGGAAACCTGTAAGCTATCAAATATCTTTCTACCTCTAGGCAATGGTTGTCATATATTTGTTCTCACTGCTCTTCGGGTTCTGAGGCAGTATTCAGGCATCACTTGTATATATGCATCCCTCATCACAGTGGAATTACACTGCCTACTGTAGTACACCTTAATTATGCTCTCAGTATAAGAGGGAATATTTGTTCCATTCTTTGTCAAAAAACACAGCATAATAATACAACAATAATAGGTAAGCTGGGTTAGTACTTTCTCTATGCCTGGACAGTGCTAAGGCTTTCAGTAATTTCTTATAACTCATATGAACTAGGTGCAGTTATTGGCCCCATTTTATAGATAAGAAAACCTAGTTTTAGAAAGGTGAGAGCATTTGTCCAGGGTTACAGAGATGATAAAAGTGAGAAAACCTGGATTCAAAATTGGGCATTCTCATCAGATACTGTATTCTTAGCCATTATGAATTAATGGTAGCATGCAGTAGTAGATGGAAATCTGGATTGTAAAACTTCCCACTTTTATAAACCAAAGAGGTGACCTTGATCAAATTATTCAATCTCTTTGTACCTCAGTCTTTTATTTGTGAAATAAAAAGATTGAACTAGAGTTGTCCGTTTTCATCCCTCCTAGCTCTAAAATTTGTGTATCCAAGGTGACATTCTCATAGATACTAGTTTTTCACCCCCAGATTCTTTACTACTGGATTTTTTCAACAGATGAATCAACCTTCTTAAGTGATTTTTTAAATAACATTTTGTATTCCAAGTATCCTGTTTTAGTTCAAGTGATGCAGGATCTGGAAGATGCTAAAAATACTTTAGACTCTTCGAAACCTAATCAAGCCCACAATAACAGTGCAGTGGTTAATAGGATAGGCTCCAGAGCTGTGCTGTTTACTGTGTTGTTGGGAGACAATTCTCCATAGGCTTCACATTTCTGTATACCTTTCATGGAGCGGCATGGACAGGTTCTGTCCGAACTATCTTTTCAAGGGTGTTTGTCTTGTGAACATCCTTGGAAGGCAGAGATACTGTGTCTCACCAGGGCAGAGGGTAAGTTTGTTTTGTTGTCCAGTATAATAAAGATGGTGTCTCCCTCTGGAGCAGATTTGTTTGCAGTCTCTTATAAAAGAATGGGATTTCCTAAGCTTGGGGTTCCTTAGCTATGGTGAAAACCCACTGTGTGTCCACCAGCCACCTGGGTATTTTAATTTAGAATCTTTTAAGAGAGCACTCCTCCCATGATTAGGAGAGACACAAGATGGAAATAAAAATTTTATTACTTACAAGTCCTAGGGGTACACAGCATGCCTGAACACCACACATGGAGGTCAGGGAGAGAGAGAAAGGGACCCATGGGCCAACGCCTTTATTGGGTCCAGGGCATTATCCAAACAGAGTTTTAGTTGGTGGGTTTAAAGCAAGCAGTCTTGCATTGAGGAGGTCACACAGTGACTGAGAGGTAGTCACTGTGGCATGTCTGTGTAGTCCATGTGAGGTATGAGGGTCGGGGGGTCAGCCAGGTAGACCATATGTAGCTGTCCCGTAGGGAGGTGGTTAGCAGGAGAAGTTTATATAAGGCGGATGTCTGGATCAACCACATTGAGGTATAGAACTGGAAACTGTGTCAGGGGTGAATGAGCCCTGCTTTTTATATGAGACAGTCCAACTTGTATGCACAATACAAGAATTCACTGCACTGGGCTGTTTCATGTCACCTTCTTGGCACCCGTGGGCAAAGGGAATTAATAGGAACGTTAAGTTCATGCTGCCTGCTGTGCTGAAAATAATGAAGTCCTTTGTCTTTGCCCCCAGAAGCCTCATGTCTGTAGCCAGCACCAATGGAACTTTGACATGTTCACCTGTTAGTTGGCAAGTTGGGTAGAATCTTAGACCCTTTGTAGTTCTTGACAGTTGTGGCCACGTGTGACTATTTAAATTTAAAGTTAAATTTAAAAATGGAGTTCCCCATTCACAATATTCACATTTCAGGTGCTCAATAGCTATGTGGATATCGAGTAGTATACACAGAGAACATTTCCATCGTCCCAGAAAACGTTCTATTGGGTGCTACTTTAGGGCCAAGGTTGGCAGCCCTTAACTGTAAAGGACTCAATAATAAATACTTAAGCCTTTACTGACTACACAATTTCTATTGGAACCACTCCACTCTACTTTTGTACCACAGAAGCAGTTGCTGACAGTATGTAAATGAATGTAAGTGTGTACTGGTAAAACCGTATTTACAAAAATAGGTCAAAGGCCAGATTTGCACCGTGAAGCATAGTTTGCTGACCCTTACTCTAGTGTAATATTATCTATGTTTGAATTGTACCCGGAAAAGCTCACTAGCTGTGTGACTTTAGGTGAGTTACTTAGCTTTCCTGTGTCTCAGTTTCCTTATCTATAAAGTAATGGTTACTGTGGTGCCTCTAAGATCATGTACCTAGCACATGGTGTTTGGTTATTTACCTAAAGATTAAGAAAGGAAATGATGAATGAGGGGAAAAGTGGTTTTGTTTATACATGTTAGCTTGTGCTGGTAGCATTTACTATTACTAATATTTATGCAGCAAGGTGCTTCAGTGCATATCCTCATGTGTTTTTTTTTTTTATGGACTTGAGTGAGAATTTCCCTGGGATATATATGCAGTTAGAGGATTTCTGAGTTATAGGATATATCTTTACCTAATCTGACTACATAGTATTAGAGTGCTCTCTAGAATATCTGCACAGTCTGCACAGCCCCTGCAGTCCCTAGGGTTCCTGTGTCCCAGCATCCCTGCCTGCCCTTGGCATTATCCAGCTTTTACATCTTTGCCTTTCCTATAGGTTATTTGACATTCTAAATGATTGTTTCAGTTTTCCTTCTGTCTTCATAGACTAATGACCTTTTAAATTTCATAGAAAATGTCTATTTGTATTTCATTGATATGTTTCAGTTGGAGTTGTTAACCTTTTTTTTTTCCTGTTAATTTCTAAGATACCGTATATATTGCGGTTATATTGGTCTTAAAATTTCAAATGTTATCTCCCATTCTGTCATATGTATATTAATGTTTGTTCTTGATATCCTGGGTTGCACAGAAATTCTTATTTTGGTGCAATCAAATCTATCGATTTTTTTTCTTCATTTGATTGTGGTCTTAAATTTGTCTAAGCCTTACTAGGGGAAACAACCAAAACACTTGGAATAGAGTTGAAAAGTGATATGATAATGTTGCTGTAGGTGTCTTTCTGGTCTGAAGAGGGCAAGGAAGGCATGCTGACAGAAGATAAAATTTAAGCTGAGATTTGAGTTAGACTCTTGGAATGCAGGGGAGAAAAGGCAGGGAGGAGAGAGCATAAGATAATACCTAGAGATGAGAGAGATACCTGTTTCTTGTTTGTTTGTTTTAGGTACTCAAATAATATTTAGTTAGATGGCAACCATGCTAAAGAAATAGACATGGTTTCGAAGGACTTTGTAAGCCATTGAAGCATTTAGATTTTATCCTAAAGACTATTGCAGGGTTTTAGGCAGAGAGAGTATTGATTGCATCTGTCATGTAGAAGGTCACTCTGCATGCGGTGACAAAGTCATCTGCATCCAAAATTTTCTTTATTTACCCGTTTTGATAGTATTTAACAGGGAACTTTAACTTATTCAGCAACCCACTTACCCATTTTAAAATTTAGGATTATTAGGTTACTGTACTCTATTTTGTTGTTTTATTTTAGAATTCCTGAGTTCTTTCTGGTTTTGCTGGGGGTGGGGGAGCGTGGTTGTTTGGTCCCCTTGCTTTTTCTTCCTTTTTATCTTGCTTATATTAGTCTTTTTTGACATGGTTTTAGTTTTTGAGTTTTTTTAATCTGGAGATTTTTCACCTTATAAAACTTTAGAGTTAAAATAATTTGCACCCATATTTTTAACTCTTGCTGTGAAAGAAACTGTATGGTTTTTGGATGAAATTTCAGGTTTTGTCCAAATAATTGGCATTTTAATCTGTTGAGGACATTGAGGATAGATAAAAGGTATCCCTGACCTTTTAAGGTTGACATCATGAAGAGTAACCATCATTTCCCTAAAAAAAAAATATTACTTTGGGATTCATCAGTCCTCCTATTGCATATATAGCCAAAGGAACTGAAATTAGTATTTCAAAGAGATATCTGCACTCTCATATTTATTGCTGCTTCATTCATCACAACAGCCAAGATATGGAATCAACTTAAGTGTCCATCAACAGATGAATGGATTTTTTAAATGTATATATACACATATATATGTGTATATATGTGTGTGTGTATATATACACACACACACACAGTGGAATACTATTCAGCCTTATAAAAGGAAATTTTGTCATTTGTGACAACATATATGAATCTAGAGGGCATTATGCTAAGTGAAAAAAGCCAGGCACAGAAAGACAAATACTGAATGATTTCATTTATATGTAAAATCTAAAAAAGTCAGACTCTTAGAAGTAGAGAATAGAGTGGTGGTTACCAGACAGTAGGGAGGAGGGGTTGTGGGGGAGATGTTGGTCAAAGGGTACAAAGTTTCAGTTAGACAGGAGGAATAAGTTCTGGTGATCTGTTGGCACAGGCAGGTAACTATAGCTGATAATGAGGTGTCATATATTTCAAAATTGCTGAAACTGGATTTTAATTGTTCCCACTACAAAGAAATGAAAAATGTTTGAGGCAAGGGATATGTTAATTAGCCTGATTTTCTCTTGTCACAGTGTATACATGTATTGAAACATCACATTGTACCCCATAAATATATACAATTATTTAAAGAAAAATGTAAAAAAAGTATTGCTTGGTGCCTCCTTATTTGCTGTGGGAATCCTTTAGTTTTATCCTTGTATTCCCTCAAAGGTAAAAAAATAATAGAAACATGCCAAAATATATATGCAGATTTTTTTAAATGTTGCAAAATAAGTTCCCACTTTCTTAATTTTTTACTCTGGAAAAAGTAATGCTAAAGCAAATGAAGAGTATAAAATGTAGGATTTTTCATTAAAATGTCTTACAGGCACTAATGTAAATAGTGACTCTCCAATTGGAAACAAGCTGACCATTCATTCTGAGAAAAGCAATGGTGAGTATGAATACAATTTGTAAAGAAGTATGTTCCATATTAAGCTAAATTGGATTCTAAACCCAGTTCAGGTCATAACACTTTACTTTGGAATTGAAATTCTTTCCTTTTTTTTTTTTTTAATTTATTTTTATTTTTTTGAGACAGGGTCTTACTCTATCACCCTGGCTGGAGTGCAATGGTACAATCAAGAGCTCACTGCAACCTTGACCTCCCGAGCTCCAGTGATCCTCCCACCTCAGCCTCCTCAGTAGCTAGGACTACAGGCGCCCACCACCACACCTGGCTAATTTTTGTATTTTTTGTAGGAGACAGCGTTTCGCCATGTTGCCCAGGCTGGTCTCGAACTCCTGGGCTCAAGTGATCCACCTGCTTTGGCTCCCCGAAGTGTTAGAATTACAGGCGTGAGCCAGCAAGCCTGGCCTGTTTGGATTTTTTGAATGAGCTGCATAATAACCATATGAGAGCTGACCTTTACAAACAAGTATAGTAGAACAGGTGCATCCAGCCGTGTTTTAGAAATGGCTGTAGTGTTTTGTTTTCTTGTTCAAAGCATGTGAATTGATATCTGGTCTTGGAAAGCATTCTTTCGAAAATTGGTTAATGTGAGAAATCTCCCCCCAAATATAGGCTGGCTTCCTTTTCAAGTGCCAGTACCAGAGCCAGGAGTTAACTTTTACTATTAACACGTTTACACTAGTGGCAGAGAGTGTGGGAAACCACTTCTAGAAAGGTGTGGCAGGGCATGTAATAGAATGCAGAAATGGAATAATTCCATGTGGCTCGAACATCACGGGGAGATGGTTGACTGGGCCGCACATGCTGAACTGCATATCGTATACTTCCATTGATTTATCCCATGTTTGAATTTATTTATTTATTTGCTTATTTCCAGCTGCTTGTCAGACATTGCTGTCTCTTCCTGTGGATTTTAATTTAGAAAATATATTAGGTAAATACTGTATTTGTTTAAACCTTTAATAACGTGAACCAAAGGTTTCGTTTGGCTGGGTTTTTGTAAATGGTAACATGGGAAATACGTGGCAGTACCTCTTTCTAAAGAAGTGGGGAAACTGTCCTGAAATTTCTCTTTTTCTTGAACATGGTTTGAATTAGCCTTATTATCATAATGAACTTTATTACTATAGACAGAAACTATAAACATTTGATTGGTATTATACTCACAATGTAGCACTTAAAAACTAAGGAATAATTTAAGATGTAAAACATCACATATGCAATTAAACTCCCTCTTTTGGGGAAAAAATTCAAACATGAAGTGCATGCTGGCTTCTTAAAAGATGAGTAACAGAAGTATAATTGCTCTTTAAAATGACTGGCTTTGCCTTTTCTCCTATTATTAAATATAGGTGACTATTTTAGAGCTGATGAATTTGCAGATCAATCTCCTGGAAACCTCAATTCTTCATCCCTCAGAAGAAAGCTGTTTTTAGATGGGAACGGAAGCATCTCTGACTCCTTACCTTCAGCTTCTCCCAGAAGTCCTCATAGTGGTGTTCAAACATCACTTGAGATGTTTTATTCAATAGATTTGTCACCTGTAAAGTGTAGGAGCCCCTTGCAGACACCAAGTTCGGTGAGAAATATACTAAAAAGCAGTTGGCTAATTTGCTGTCAAGCTTATCCAACCCACATTATTTTGTTGTTGTTCTATCTTAGGCTTTCCGCAGCCTGAAGCCATGGTTTTTGGTTTCTGTCTCTAGTAATAAGTGGAAAAGAGGGAAGAGGAAGGGCCTTTACTGGCCCAACCAGAAACAGAAACTAAGAACTCATGACTGTATTCTCTCCCCTGGACACCCCTGTGAGATGTAGTTGGACCGAGCTGCCCAGATTGCTTTCAGAAGGAGGGATGGTTTTCTTTTGAGTATTATGCTTCACAGAAACTAACTCTAGTTCATATGTTATCATTAGTCATAGGGATGTTTCAGGTCAGACTCTCCAATTTTGTATTTAGATGTGTACAGGATGACTGGATTTATCATGAGTCTCAAGGAAATTCAGCATAGGTTATTTACTAACGTATATGAGATTTACAGTATATTACAACTGGCTTGGCATTAACAGGGTAAATTATTTAAACGTTTTTCATAGATGGTTGTTTAGTGTGAAACTTAATGGTTTGTTCAAATACAATGTGTTTATATTTTGACTAACATATTCAATACTATTTCAGAATCTTTGTAGCAGTCTTCTTAGTTGTCCTTGTTGCAAGGTGTTTTTTGGTGGTTCTTGTGAATTCCTAGTTTATAAATGTGTTTTGAAGACCGTGATAAATAGCATGCAGCATAAGAGTTAAGGAAGAGAACCGTACACATTTATTTACTACTTAATTTTATTACAGGGGCAGTTTTCTTCTAGCCCTATTCAGGCTAGTGCAAAAAAATACAGCTTGGGAAGCATAACTAGTCCTTCACCTGTTTCTTCACCCACTTTCTCACCAATTGAACTTCAGATAGGAAAGACCCCACTCTCAGGTATGTCTCATAATAAAATACCTAGTTAAAAGTTTTCTACTATCAATATTTGTTATTAGAGAGATTCTTTTAATTTGTCATGATGATAGAGCTCAAAATGATCACTAACCTTCTAACATTTAGAAACTTTGAATTTTAAATAAAAGAACAATTTACCTTCAAAGGCTGGACTTCTCAACCAATTTCTACTGTAGTGTTAAATACGGTCACTTTAATTAGCAATATTTACATCAAACACTATCAAAAGAAATATAGCAATTTTAGAGACAAGTTGGTTTTGTATGCCTTCTGACCTGTAGGTTTAGACTTTGGTAATATTCATATTTTATATAGGTATATTTGATTAAGGTTCTTAATGTAAATATGATGTGTGGAAATTTACACATCTCTTTGCAATACATGAATTTCTCTTTGAAAAAATTATAGCACTTTTTGAAAACTAGTCACAGTTTTTAAAAACTTCTTAGTACAAAAAATTGGAAGAGTGAAAACTCTATTTTGCTAGTCTTTGTGTATATATGCATATACACATACGGTTACATACATGTATATACATGTATATAGATGGTTCTAGATCCTGCTGTTTTCACAAAGCATTCTATGAGTATTTTCATAGGTTGTTCAAGTCATTTATAATTGTCTCAAAGCACAACTTTGAATTGCTATATATTTCATATGAATGCATCATTTGTTTTCAACCACTGATAAACATTTAAATTTTTCTAAGTTTTCTTTATCACAAAACTAATATCCTTATGTATACATGATATTATACATGTTTATATCCTTAGATTAAATTCTCAGAAGTGAACTTATTTGGTCAAAGTGGGTGAATGTTTTTAAGGCTTTTGATGAATCTTGCCAAATTTTCCTCATAAAAGTTTGTACCAATTGAAATTTTCATCAGTGGTTTGTAAGAAAGTCATTTCTTCCCAGCGAGAATCACTGGTATGATTTTTGATGTTTACAAATTTGGCATATTACAAAAAGATCTCTCACTGCTTTAAATTTTGTATTTTTGGTCACTAATGACATTAAGCTCTTCCCAAATATTTATTGTCATTTATGGTTTTTAGGGGGAATTGTTAGTTCAAACCAATGTTACTATTAAATGAATGACCTTCCTTTGCTTTAACTTTCATATTTTTATTATTTTATGTGGCTTCACTTTTCATTTGCATGTTTACCATTGGAAAGGTTGTTTATGTGCTTCTATTTTTAAAACTTTTGTTTTTATTAAGCTAATTACGTTACAAAAAGTATTTTTTAAAGTTTTAAAGCAGTTTTATCATTCTGATTATCATTGTTAGGCTCTTTATTGTTGCAGATATTTTCCAGTTTTTTGGTTGTTTTTTTCGTGTTGCTTATGGCATTTTACATAAACACATGTATTTTCACATTTTTCATTTGCCAGGTACAGCTGTTAAGTTGTAGGTTTCAGCTGATTTGCTAGGGATTTTCCTTGTATATGAACAATTTTAGTACAATAGCAATATACTCATAAGCAAATAATTCTCAGTGAGTAAAATAATTTCATTAAAAAAGAGAAAGTGACCAGATGCGATGGCTCACACCTGTAATCCCAGCACTTTGGGAGGCTGAAGCCAGTGAATTGCTTGAGCACAGGAGTTCAAGACAAGCCTGGGCAACATGGTGAAACCCCATCTCTACAAAAAAAAAAAAAAAAAGAAATTAGCCAGGCATGGTGGAACGCCTGTAGTTCCAGCTAACTTGGGGCTGAGGTGGGAGGATCACCTCAGAGTGAGCCTGGGCGACAGAGTGAGACCATATCTCAAAAAAAAAAAAAAAAAAAGACAGTGCCAAAGAAATTATTTTTTAAGAGCCTCATCCTGCTTATTAAGACACATCCATTTGTGCTATTGTTTTTGACATCAGAATTTCACTTTGGTAAACACCACAACTGTTAGAGAAATAGTTTTTCCTGGCATGAAATATGATTACCATTTAGTACTGACTTTTCCATTTTCATGTTTTTATGACATGATTTTTTTCCCTCCCACCTTTCAGAACAACAGAAGTTTACTGTTCATTCTCCTGATGCTTCATCTGGAACAAATTCTAATGGGATTACTAATCCGTGTATCAAAAGTCCTTATATAGATGGCTGCTCGCCAATTAAAAATTGGTCTCCTATGAGACTTGAGATGTATAGAGGTAGTACTCAGTATCGGACCTCACTGATTCAGATACCTTTTATTCTTGAGACTCAAGGTGAAGATGAGGAAGATAAAGAGAATATTCCTTCCACGGATGTCTCATCACCAGCCATGGATGCTGCGGGAATACACCTACAGCAGTTTAGTAGTGAGGCTTCTACACATGGTACACATTTGGTTGTGACTGCCATGTCTGTTACACAAAATCAGTCCAGTGCTTCTGAGAAAGAGTTAGCACTGTTGCAGGATGTTGAAAGGGAAAAAGACAATAACACTGTGGATATGGTTGATCCTATAGAGATAGCAGATGAGAACACTTGGATTAAGGAGCCGGTTGATAATGGCAGTTTACCCATGACTGATTTTGTGAGTGGCATTGCCTTCAGTATTGAAAACTCTCATATGTGCATGTCACCTCTTGCTGAAAGCAGTGTCATTCCTTGTGAAAGCAGTAACATTCAGGTAAGGCATTTAGTATTCTATAGCCCCTTCCTCACTGCCTTGGTATTCTTTATCTTTTCTTTTCTAAGATTATAGTGTAAGAAAGATAATGGATTAAACATGAGGACTATTATATAATCTTTTTTAAAAATATCAATACCAAGTAATATGAGAAGAGTAAATTTATTTTAATTATGACTGATAAGTCACATTTTATATTCACATTAACTGATATTTATATGGAGTAGGAAAAGATGATGGCAGAAAAGGAATTAGCCTGCTCTAGAGAAATCATTCCTGCTAGCATCAGGCAGAATTCATCACTGTTTTATGTGGATCCAGTCCCCCAAAACATGCAAGGTCTGGTATAGTATTTGTATTCTAAAACTAAAATCATTTTTGTTTTTCCTTTATGTGATTTAGGGGGGATAAACAGAGTTTAGAGCCCCTTTTTTTGGGGGGGGGAGTTGAGATGGGGTCTCACTCTGTCACCCAGGCTGGAGTGCAGTGGCGTGATCTTGGCTCAGTGCAACCTCCACCTTCCGGGTTCAAGCAATTCTCCTGCCTCAGCCACCTGAGTAGTTGGGATTATAGGCGTGAGCCACCGTGCCCGACCTTAGAGTTTTTTTATGTATGCATTTTTGTACCTTTCTTTTAGAAATGTGATTTATAGCAACATTTTTCATGAAATTATACATTTTCAATTTTGCAATGTCTCCAACAACTGGAAAACCTGATTCATTTGACAGATATGTATACTTCATAATCAGCACTTTAGAAAGGCATTTGTTCCATTCATTGTTGTATTCTTTGAGCTGAGAATTTTGAAGGAACTTCAAAATGCAGAAGGGCATAGCAATAACATCTAACACTGATGTAGCATTACTATATGCCAAGTCCTATTCTGAGACCTTTAAATGTTTTAATTTGTTGAATCTTTACAGCAATCCTGTGAGGTATGTGTACTATTATCCCTGTTTTACAGATGAGGAAACTGAGGGTCAGAGAGGTTAAGTAAATTACCTAAAGTTTCTATACAAGTAGCAAGAAGAAGAGCTGAGATTTGATCCTGGCAGTCTGGCTTTAGAGTCCATGTTCTTTAATCCAAAAGTTAATACTGACTCATAATAATAGCTAATACTCACATGGTATTTTGATATACCAGGCATTCTTCTAACTACTTTATTAATTCATTTAATTCTCACACTAACCCTATAAGGCTTTGGTGTTGTCAGTTTTGGCATGCTGAAGTTAAAACTCTGGGAAGGATTCTAAATGACCCAAACTTAAATATAGTATTTTGCTCATATTTTTATGCTTCTGTTGCCTATCCTGACTTATAGCTTCATTGCTCAAAAAAGATTATACTAGAATCACTTTTATAGATTTTTGCTTCTCTGAAGTTGGTTTCATAAATAGAAAAAAGCACATACAGGCTTAAAAGTATATGCCTTAAAGGCATTGTTTGCTTCTTTTACTCTGCCTTTTTTTTCACTCTCTCTCTCTCTCTCTCTTTTAGCAGAGCATTTATAGAGGAATTACAAAAATACTTTTGTTGAAATACACCTTAATCATCATCCAATCCAACTAACCTTTGGAAGCTGTGGGTAGCATATTCTCCCATAATTGTCACTACTAACTTGTCAAACAATCTATACTTGATTACACTTGCAGGGATATTCCATTCATATTTTAACTTCTCTTACTAGATAATAGATATTGTCATCTGTCAAATGGTGATCTGTTTTATAATTGAGGGAACTGAGGCATGCAAGAGGGGGTAGAATCTGAGCCCTGATAGGAGTACCCACAGTAACTCCTCCATGTTTAAAGGCCAGGGTGCCAGGATGGGTGTGGGTGCAAATGTATTTAGTTGAGGGGCAAGCATGGCATTAAAGAACATGGGCTTCGGAAACCATAGTGGCAGATTTCAGTTTATAGCCCTGCTCCGTTAGCTTTATAAATCCCAGAAAGTGACAGTTTCTTTCAGCTT
>NW_012123376.1:2737215-2752223 GCF_000951035.1 Colobus angolensis palliatus | reverse complement strand
CGGCCTCCCAAAGTGCTGGAATTACAGGCTTGAGCCACCGCGCCCGGCCTACTCTTCTTTAAATGGGGATAATAATAGGATTACAGGATATTAGCATGATCATTGTGATTAATATAATAGTAAACAGTGCCTGAACACTGTTGGTGGGAATATGAATTAGTACAACTATTATGGAAGTTCCTCAAAAAACTAAAAATAGAACTACCATGTGTGATCTAGCAATCCCACTAGTAGGTATATATCCAAAGGAAAGGAAATCAGTATGTCAAAGAGATACTTGCACTCCAGTGTTTATTGCTGCACTATTCATAATAGCCAGACTATGGAATCAACCTAAGTGTCCATTAATAGGTGAATGGATAAAGAAAATGTGGTATATATACACAATGGAATACTACTCAGCCATAAAAAAGAATGAAATCCTTACATTTGCAGCAACACGGATGAACTGGAGGACATTAAGTGAAATAAGCCAGGCACAGAAAGATAAATACCACATGTTTTCACTTCTATATGAGGAAGCTAAAAAGGTTGATTTCATAGAAGAGTGTAGAATAGTGGTGGGAAGTAGAGGATGAGAAGGGTAGGGGGAGCAGGGATAGGGAGAGGCTGGTTAATGGATACAAAAGTACAGCTTGATAGGAGTACATTCTAGTGTTCTATAACACTATAGGGTGAGTGTAATTAACAATTTATCGTATATTTTCAAATAGCTTGAAGAGCAGATTTTGAAAGTTCCCAACACAATGATAAATGTTTGAGTTAATGGATATGCTAATTACCCCAATTTGATCATTACACATTGTAAACATATCAGACTATCATGTACATCATAAATGTGTGTAATTGTGTGTCAGTTTAAAATAATAATGAAAGCAAAAACATAAGTAGTAATGGGAGGCAAGGTCCTCTGGTAACAAACAAGGGGGACTGAGAATGATGAGGGAAGGGCTGAAGTGCTGGGCCCAGATGTCAAGGAATGTTATCACGGGGCACAACTGTTGCCAATTAAATGTTTTAAAAGACAATAACGTCTGATTTATGTGGTAGAAAAATAAATTTAGTAACAAAGTGCATGTTAGATGACTGACATAGAGACACCATTTAAAGGCACCATTGCCCAACTGGAATGTAAAGTTTGCAGTGAGAACCAAGTTTGAATTCGAGTTCTTTTATTTCCAGGCTGTGGGATCTTAAGGCAAGATTTACATAGCAGTGAATAGAACACGACTTCTTAATTTGTATCCCCTCGTCTTTCTTAGCTATAAAGTGAGATTGATGCCTACCTTGATGCCTGTGGGGGATAACAAGGTATCTGTTGCCTGGTTGGTACATATTAGGCACTGACATTAGCAGAAGTCTAGATGAGAGACAGTGAAGTCAGCCACCATCTCAACTTGGCTCCCATCAATCCTGCTCTTCCCATAGTGTGGGACAAACTCCCTACATGCTTTACTTACTTCTGCTGTACTAATGAGTAACTTCCTTCCATATATATCCAGTTACATATTAGTATTGCATTATAAGCCAGCTATTTGGCAGTGATGAATATTAGAAGGAAGAACTATCAGCAGAATCTCTGGGAGCAATCTGACATTTTTTTTGATCAAGTAGCTGTTGAATGATAGCAGAACAAGGCTTTCCCCCAAAAATGTTATACGTCACAAGACTTTTGTTCTAATGGAACATGACCTCCAGTAGTAAGCAGATATGTATCCAGCCCTGAAAACTGGGAACATTTTTCCAGGATTATAACTGATAGACTGTATTTTCTCAGCTAGTCTGTACCTTTGTGAGGGAAACAAAACGATAGTCAGCTTTTTCCTTCCCTCTGATCCTAACTTGCAGGGAGGGCTTAAATGCAAAGTGATTCCCTTGTGGATTGCTTTCTTTGGTGCTCTGCATTATACAGGTAAATGGAGTGTTGTGCATTGAACAGAACCTGGACTGAGGTCTCACATCTTCATCACCTCATCACTGGATGACACTGTGAAAGTTAACCTTTCTAAGCCTTAATTTCCTTCTCTAGTAAAGTAATAGGGTTGTTGAAAGGAGAAAAAAATATTAAATATATACAGATAGTGCCTGGCCTTTTTAGCGACACTCAGTAAGTGTTATTTTATATATACCAAGCTGGAAATTGGCTAGAATCTTTTTTGCTCTTTTGCACTGAAAAAGTGTATCTTAGGATGCTACAATTTTTATTAATATGAAAAACTGAACTAACATCTAGAGCCATTATATATGTGGCGTTATTGTGAACAACTAGGTGTGAATATAGTATAACCTTTTTAAAGGCAGCATGCCTTTTTGGTAGATTTTAGAGCTGCGTCCAAGCCATTTAGAGACAAGCCTGGAAAATGCCTTGGAAGGTGAAGTTAGTTGTAATACTCAGTCGTCTACTAGGTATGATCACAAAGTAACAGGAAAGCCTTTTGTCAGTAGACTATTCACTGATTCTTAAGGAAGTTACAAGATACATTTCATTGGAAGGAATTATAAAATGACTACAATAATCAGTACTATGCAGAACTACCTTTTATAGTTGTGCATTACTTTTGAGTTTTGTTCAACATGACCACGTTAGGATCGTTCAGATGCAGTGAGTGATAGTTTATAGTGGTTTACTTCTTTAAATATTTGACTTTTAAGTTCCTCACAATGTATTTTTTTCTTTTTTCCCCTGTCAGATGGATAGTGGCTATAATACGCAGAATTGTGGAAGCAATATTACGGATACAGTTGGGGCAGAAAGTTACTGCAAAGAAAGTGATGCACAAACCTGTGAAGTTGAGAGTATATCTCAAGCATTTAATATGAAGGTACAGAGAAAACATAGAGAAAACCTAATATTGTTTAGATTAGAAATATAAAATAATTTCGATTATTAGACAATACTATTGAGAAACTATATGAAATTTAAAACACTAAAAGGTAAAGCCTATTTTCTTGAAATCCAATAGCCTTGAAATATTTTGTTTACTCTGAATATAGTAACACAAGTATCTTACATACTACAAAGTGTGCAAAGGTAGCATATATTTGATGAGGGCATTTACTGAACCCTCCAGATGGTTATATATTCCTACTTGAAGAAACTTATAATTTCAGGCACTAGTCAGGACAGTCTTTAATTTTATATTCCAATTTCTTTTGCATTTTATTTTTTTGTAGAGACACGGCCTACTGTGTTGCCCAGGCTGGTCTCAAACTCCTGGTGTCAAGCAGTCTTCCTGCCTCAGCCTCTCAAAGTGCTGGGATTACAGGCATGAGCCAACATGCACAGCCTTGTATGCCATTTCTTCTTTCTCTTTTTTTCTTTTTTTTTTTTTTGAGACAGGGTCTTACTCTAAGTCACTCAGGCTGGAGTGCAGTCGTAGAATCATAGATCACTGCAGCCTTGAACTGCTGGATTCAAGCAATCCTCCTGCCTCACCCTCCTGAGTAGCTAGAACTACAGGTGTGAACCACCTCGCACTGCTGTTGTCTGGCAGTTTCTTATAAAATACTATAAATATCAGCAAAATGTGCAACCAAAGTTTGATAGGGAGGCCACCTTAGTTTTCCTTTCTGTTGTATATAGTATGAGCAAATTGCCTTTCTGTTGTAAGTAGTATCAGAGAAGGTCTCTTCTAATATTAACCTGAACAAAACCCATCCTGTTTCAGATGTAGTTATCTATCTAAACATAAGTAGAGATACATGGAGGATTTTTTAAAATTTTATTATTATTTTTTTGAGACAAGGTCTTATTCTGTCACCCAGGCTAGAGTGTAGTGGCATGACCACAGCTCACTCCCACACTTACTCAAGCAGTCTTACCACCTAAGCCTACCGAGTAGCTTGGGACTACAGGCATGTGCCACCACACCCAGCTTTTTAAAATTTTTTGTAGGGACAGGGTCTCACTATGTTGCCAGGGCTAGTCCCAAACTCCTGGGCTCATGCGATTCTCCCACCTTGGCCTCTCAAAGCATTTGAATTCTTTTTGATACAGAATATTGATTTATAAAATACTGTATCTTTACTGTACCTTCAGAGTTCAGCTAAAGAAATGTGCTTTTAGGTTTTAAAAACAGTTCCGATAATTGCATCCTCGAGTGGTCCTACTTAAACTGAAAACAAGGTGTTGTCTTCTTTTTCACAGGAAGACCACACAACACAGAGGTGTTGGATGAAAACAGCAAGTCCTTTTCAGTGCAGCAGTCCATAGAATAAGAATCAAAGACTAAGCTTAAGAGTTCCTCACATATATCGTTGTGCACAGGATCAATGTGATGGTGATTGGGGGAAAAATTACTTCAAGTAACATTTTTCGCTTTCCCTCCCTAATGTGAAAAATCAAGGGCTTACTGACATAGGAACAACAGAAATGCTCCTGGAACTTCAAATTGCTGAATTATAAATTTATTTTTTATCAATAAATATTTTTATACTTAACATTATAGTGATGTGTTTAACAACAAATTGTGACAGAGCTGAGTGCTCCTATCTGATAGGGTCAATGAACTACTTATTAAGCCTTCCTGATAGCACTGAATTTAAGCAGTTCTGAGAACATGTGAAACTATGTTAAAACTGAAGGCACTATATATTTTTACATAAAAGCTTGAACATACAGATGAATTATAACCCAGAGATCTTAGATATAAAACTTATCGAAGATACAAAAAAGGAAATTAAACAGGTTTCCTGAAATTTTAGTTCTTAAACTGTTCACCTCTGTGGGGAAAATTCTTAGTTCCTGTGATAACTGTTCTAGTTACTACTTTTAAATATGTAAATACTAGAAAGGTAGTACTAGCGACATCATCACATGTATTGTTATCTATGGGGCAAATGTGTGGTGCCCAGAATAATATACCTCATGCCTAGGGTAGGGACATCCTTTCCAGCTCAAACATGGGTAGGGATGTGGGAGAGTAAGAATGTGGGAGAACCAAGAGAAAAAGTGGGGCTGGGGGAGAGGAGTTCCTGTAGGGCATAGGCCTGTGAAGTAACACTGGGGCAGATATGTATGTTATATACAACTATTTTTTTAAAAAAAACTTATATCCATGTTGGGAGTAGATGCGTATATAAGAGTTTGGAAATACTATCTTTGGAGAATGTATTTTTGTATTTATAAATCAACTTTTAAAAACTGTCTCATTCAAAAGGGAATAATTCATATGTACCCCTAGGAAATAAAGACCTATGTTATCAATGTGTCATTTTCTTCTTTCCTCCTTAACTGTACCCTGAAATATTACTGCTGACCTGCAGAAAATGTGCTGCGTTATGTACCTGGCTCATCTTCAACACACTAACCATGAACACAACAAGAGTCTCACTCTTGTCGCTCAGGCTGAACTGCAGTGGTGCGATCGCGGCCCACTGCAACCTCTGCCTCCCAGGTTAAAGTAATTCTCTTGCCTCAGCCTCCCAAGTAGCTGGGATTACAGGCTTCTGCCACTACACCCAGCTAAGTTTTTGTATTTTTAGTAGAGATGGGGTTTTACTATGTTGGCCAGGCTGTCTCGAACTCCTGATATCAGGTGATCCACCCACCTCAGCCTCCCAAAATGCTAGAATTACAGGCGTGAGTCACTGCACCTAGCCAGCAAAGTTTTTTAAATGGTTGGCAGGGGTGGGGAGAATCAAATGAGTAATGTTTTGTGACACATCAAAATTATAATGACGTGCTGCATAACTTTTGGTCAACAATGGCCAAATATATGATGATGATCCCGTAAGATTACAATGGAGCTGAAAAATTCCTATTGCCTGGGGACATAGCCATGGTAACATCATAGTGAAATTACTTTACGTAGCCTAAGTGTATATAGTGTTTATAAAAGCCTACAGTAGTGCACAGTAATATAGGCCTTCACATTCACTAACCACTTACTGACTCACCCAGAGTCAGCTTCCAGTCCTGCCAACTTGTTCATGGTAAATGTCCTAAATAGGTGTACCATTTTATATCTTATATATATCTATATTTTTTTTTACTGTACTTTTTCTATGTTTAGATATGTTTAGATATACAAATACTTAGCACTGTGTTACAACTGCCTACAGCAATCAGTACAGTAATATGCCATACAGGTTTGTAGGTTAGGAGCAATAGGTTGTCCCATATAGGATACCAGAGGGTATACCATCTAGGTTTGTGTAATTACATCATGATTTTCACACAATGATGAAATTGCCAAGCGACATGTCTCAGAATGTATCCCTGTCATTAAGTGACACATGACTATATATGAAACTTAACAAATCAGGCTTTGTTGGAACACAGTCATGTTGATTTGTTTATATATTGTATATGGCTCCTTACACACTATCAACGGCAGAGTTGTGTACTATAGTTGCAATACAGACCATAGCCAACAAAGTCTAAAATGTTCCAACACTCACAGAAAAGGTTTTTTGACTCCTACTCTTAGTGTCACTGACCCATTTTACTTGGACCAAAGACTACTCAAGTCTATTTTCCTCCAACTGACACAAGTTTCTGTCTCAATGTATGGAGATCTTCCTCAGTAATAGGAAACTGGAAAAATTATTCAACATTTATTGAGTGCCTAAATGGCTACCTATTCAGTATACCTGCTGATTTACTTGCCAGGCTTTTCTCACTATACTGCAAGCTCCTTGAAGACAGAGTTTACTTGAGTGGAACCTGACACACCGTAAGTGCTTTAGAAATTGAATAAGCCAAGTAAAATGTTTTAAGGCAACCCTATCCCAAAATATTCCTGAAAGTATTAATTTAATCATTACCAATCTCTGTGATTAGCAAAGGAAGTAGTCAGTCTGGCACAGCAAATTTTATTAATAATACTTATTTTAATCTGTTCCCTTTAGTATGCCTTTAAACAGTTCCCCTCATGTATATATACACTGATACAACTACAATTTAAAAGCCACTAATTATCTGTTTTTTATTTTGTAAGTAATAAGATATAGACATTTGAATGCCAATGTCTTATTCTGGAGAGACACTGGAGCTGAAGTTCAACAATGATCATACTTATTACCTGGTAATAAAAACAACCATCTTTCCAGTCAGGTCAAAATATCCTACTTCTTGCCTTTCTACCAATTCTCAAACATTCACAGTTGTTCAAGGACCACTAATAAAATACAGGAAGCTTTTAAAGACAGTAAGAGAATACTTAGTATAAATTAGGTGAATTAAAGATGGCAAAGGAGATTACATCCTCAACACTGACAGCTTCCAAGACTTAGAAAAGAAGATTGTTCCTTGCTTCTAAAATTGTTCTATTTTCCTCTGTAGGAAAATGAAAGATTTTTCCTACAAATATTAAATAATCAAAGTACTTATGCAAAATTAATCTGCTCCTCAATGAGATGAGCACTCCATTTAAATGATCTGTACAGATCCCTGAAGTTGCTATCCTGTCACTGTATTTAAGTGATGGATATTCAATTGAATTATTCTGCATAAATAATTCTGTTCAACCCAGAAGTAAAGCAGTATGATGGGACAGATACAGTCAACCATTCAATAAAAATGCAAATGTCTGAAATTATTAAAATGTACTTAAAAGTAACAAATTGTATCACATACTTAGGCTTAGAAGTGTTCTTTCAAGTTTTTTCTTTTAAAAATAAAACCAGTCTTTGAAGATTTTTGTTGAATATAGCTATTTTCCAAGCTTTATCTTCTTTTTCTCTGGTCCATTAAGGTCTGTGTTTGAAGTATCAGTAGCAATGCTTATTCCTGGTATCTAAGATAATGCAAATGGAGGGAAATAAGGTGATTTAAAGGATAAAATACATCTCATCCTCATCTTCCCCTTCCCCACTGCCAGTTTCAAATTTAAAAGGATGTAGTGGTAGGGAGGGGAAAGGGTTTTATACACAGAATATATACAGGTTTTATACACAATGTATTTTACAAAGTAACAGTGGTTCAAAAATGCAAAAAGTAGACATGGTCTCAATAGATGAGAAGCGTGTCATTTAGGAAGTGTTCTTTTTAATTATAAAACAGCCTTCCCCATGAGGAGCCACTGTGATTGACAGAATCAGAGGTTTCAAGTGTGTTGGAGAAGGACAAAGGTTAAGAACCAGTATCTTAGGTGAAAAATCTACACTTCATCTTCAAAGTGCAGAGTTCAAAACTTCTAGACAGAAAAGACTAGGCAGGAGAATGGAAGATCTTTTTATTTTGCCACCAAAGACCTGAGCAGAATCTCAGATGTCTAGAATCCCGCGGCCTAAAGAAATCAGTGAGAAAACAGGATTTGCTATGCAAATATTTGGTTTCTACACTACTTATAGGGTTCCCTCTAACATTAAACAGAAATAACTATGTCCCTCTCTTTGACAAAATATGTACTGTTTGTTCCATCACAACAAGGAAATATTAAGTTTGGCCTTACCTGTGGTTCTACCAGGGACATTCGGATTTTCTGATGCTGCAGATTAGATGAGTCTAACATGATTTTCACTTTAACTTTATCAAATACATGGAACACTGTATCTTCTATTTTAAGTGAAGGTATCTAAACAAAACACATTTTATCATTCTTAATGCTTCCTTACATTTGAGGCTTGGTTCTAATCCTTTATAATTTATCTTACATAGTGAAAGTTTAAATATAAAAATTAGTAAGCATTTACGTGTTCAACATAACAAAGGCCATAAACCTAATAGTCTCACATAAATATGACCTATTTATGTGCATACTTTCTCCTTCATTAAGATAGTTCTAATATATATATGTTCATTAAAATCTTGGTGATTAATTTATCAACCCACTAATAAATAGGAAATTTTTAGTTTAGTAGAGGAACACAAAGGTACTTTGGCCAGTTTATTGTTCAAATATTCTCTCAGGGCTGTGGTTCTCCTAAGGTGAATAGGGAGTATGTGTGTCAAATAAGACACACTGGAAGTAAGTTAAAAAAAAAAAAAGTTCCTTCCCTAAGTTGTAAATAGTCATTTATTCCTTTACTTTATTGGTGCATGTAGGGCAAAACTTTACATGGTATAAAAGAAAAAATCGAAGACAACAATTGCATATGAGAAGATATATAGAGGCGGGAAATTGTGAGTAAAACCATAGCTTAGTTGGCCAAATTAAATGTAGATTTCCTGGCATGTATTTGGGGATCTGGATAAATTCTTCAGGGTACAAAAAATAATTTTATGCTTTATGGGTACCATTTACGAACTCCCAAAGAAAAAGTGCCCCCCAGAAAAGAAAACAAACATGAGAAATGCTGTACCTCATCATCATAAATAAGCCGTGGGTTTGGTTTGTCCTTTTCTTCAAAAAAGACTGTCCCTTCTAAACCATATTTTGGAATTAATACCACAATGGCATTCTTTCTTACAAATAAAATATAGGCTTCTTCACTTACTATTCCTTTGCTTTTGAAAAATAACTGTAAAATAACATACAACTTATTTAGTCTTAAAATATTTTGAAATTAACAAAAAAAATTGAAATTAAATTAAAAATGAACAAAACTTCATCTTTTCTAGCAGTATCGACAGAAGGCAAATACCTGGGTATGAAAAGCCACTGATGCACGTTGGGCATATTGAGCCATTTTGTGCCGGAAATTTAGATTTTTACATATATCTGCAAGCTTGTGTTTGTCCGTCAACTCTGGATAAGTACAGTCAGCCCCAACAGCCACAGCCAAAAGCCGATGAACGATGACATCTGCGTATCTAGACAGATGAAGGAGAAATAAGAACCGTAGTATGTCAGTACTAATATGTGCTTTTAAAATTCAAAATTAACTATTTTCTATCTCCTTTAAATTCATAAAAAAATACCTTCTGATGGGTGAAGTAAAATGTGTGTATATTGGAGATGCTAAGCCATAGTGATGAAAATCATTATCCATTCCAGAACAGAAGTACACAGCTTGCATCATACAGCGAGTGGCTAATATTCTCAACAGAGTGTTTAGATATGGAAAAGTAGGAGATTCAGCCCGATCCAAAGACTCAGCCAAAGACTTGGCTGTATCAGTCTTAATTTCCAAATTCTGTAAACAAAAAGAAAGGAAGAGCACCATATTAAACATTTCTAAGTCAGCACCATTATGTCTTCAAAATATAACTGATCTGACTGAACAAACATCATGTTTTTGTTATTTTCCTTCCCTTCAAAGTAGAAGTAATAGCCAGAAACAAAACTGTACTGGTCACTACAGTTCCATTAGAACAATGTTAGGATTCATCAAATTTAGCTGCCTTGTTCTACCCTAGGGAGGTGAGTCAAATATACATCTCTTCCCTTAGGTCTTTGGAAGAAGTAAGATAATGAAGGAAAAAAAATTCCTATTTACAGAGTAAGCCTTGGAGCAGAGGAGTGAGAAGCTGATTCAATTCCTATGAATCTGGAGAAGCTGGGTATGCATGCCATAAAAGTCTGATCCAAAATCAGAAACCAATGCCATCGTGTTAGACTAATGCCCTGCAGTCCAACATTACTGCTCCCTCTCTTCTAGATGAGAAAGACAGGGCCTAACGAGGTAATCCAAGGAAAAGCAATGTAAGCCATAGTCACCCAAGGGGTGAGCACCCTTAAATGAAAACCTACTAACAAGAAGTAGTGGGTATACAGGGCTGAAAAAATGTGCTCTTTCTATAGTTTCCTCTTTTCCATGTATGGAATAAATATACTTTTCTTATTATGAATATGAAATGGAAAGGATTTAACTGAGTTGAAGTAAAAAACAAACAAACAAACAAAAACCACAAAATACATTATTTGTAAAGTTAGGTGGTTGACAGGAGCCATGAAGCAACACAGACATATGAAACATGCATAAAGGCAAGGAAACATGGAAGAGTTTATATGACCAGGATGCTGCATATATCTTAGTCTAAGCATCTGGCTTTAGCATACGGTGAAAAACATTAGGCTGGGTGCAGTGGCTCATACCTGTAATCCCAGCACAGCACTTTTGGAGGCCAAGATGAGATAATTACTTGAGTCCAGGAGTTTGAGACCAGCCTGGGCAACATAGTGAAAACCTATCTCTACCACAAAAATACAAAAAATTAGCCACTCATGGTGGTGTGCGCCTGCAGTCCCAGCTCCTCAGGAGGCTGAGGCAGGAGGAGGGCTTGAGACTGGGAGATGGAGGGTGCAGTGAGCTGAGATTGTGCCACTGTACTGCAGTCTCGGTGACAGTGAGACCCTGTCTCAAAAAAAAAAAACCAAAAGAAAAAAGAACTATTGGCATATTCCTGTTATTAACAAACAATAAAACCTTTATGGAAATATGAATGTAAATTATTTAGAACAACAGGTAGATCAAAACACAAATAGATGATTTTTCAAACTATAGGACCTTACCCTTGACCTGGCTGCCTTAACAAGAATTTCATAATTTGATGGAGGTGGAGCAGGATGTTTTCGAAGCAAAGCATGTTCAGAAAATTCCTCATGAATTTTTTTTGCAACAGAAATATTGGCAAGTAACATAAATTCTTCAACCATGGAATTTGTTTCCCTGCCAATGGAAAAAGCATTAAACAAAACAAAAAAAGAATCTGAGACTTCTATATATCATATTTTTTCACATATTTTCACACATTTTTACCTTTGTTACCAAGAAGATAGTAAGAGCATTTCCTATGTAAACATTCATATGTCTGTGTACATTTGTATTTTAAATAACTTACGATTCTTTCATCTCTCAGTTACTCTGCTAACAATCTCTTATTATGCAACTACTGCATGAGTAAATCTTACATGCTAGAGCAAATCTTACATGCTAGAGGAGACTTTACAAATTGCACTCAACCAGTTGCAGTGGCTCACACCTGTAATCCCAGCACTTTGGGAGGCTAAGGCGGGCAAATTATTTGAGCCCAGGAGTTCGAGACCAGTCTGGCCAACATGGTGAAACCCTGACTCTACTAAAAATATAAAAAAATTAGCCAGGTCTGGTGGCACATGCCTGTAGTCCTAGGTACTCAAGAAGCCGAGGCATGAGAATCACTTGAACCCAGGAGGTGGAGGTTGCAGTGAGCCAAGACTGCATCACTGCACTCCAGCCTGAGTGACAGAGCAAGACTCTGTGTCAAAAAACAACAAAATCGCACTCAAAAACAGAAGCTTTACTACTCTATTTACATATAAAATGAAAACAAGCATTTTTACTTGATTTTACTAGGTCCAAAAATATTTTTATTTAATTGTAAATCAATAAAGTTTACAGGAATTAAAAGCTATTTAGATCATACAAATTTTGGCTTAAAAACCAAAATTTTTAACAATAAATTACTCAAATGAAGAGGCCATATTTATAATAGCTAATTTCGATACTTCTAATGGGCCAGTCAGTGTGCTGTAAGTACATCCCGCCCTCAACACACACACACACCCCTACACACTGTTTTACAGATGAGAAGACTGAGGATATGTTCATTATTCTCTTGCTCAAGGTGAGAGTTATTAGCAGTATGAGAATTTGAATTCACACAATCTGACTTCAAAACTCTCAACCAATCTGATACTGCTGTCATTCTCTATATAGTTATTCACATCCATTTTCAGGTTAGTTTAGAAAATGATCCATCTTCTGTTGATACAGTGCTTTCTGTCTTGCAAGTCAATGAACATACAGTATTAACCTTTCATTCAGGTTTCATCTTGTAACTTCTTAACAATATTTCTAAAGTATATTCATTTTAAAAATATTAGAAAGACCTCTAATCACATGGGGACATCTTAGAAATGTGTTCTTTCTTCTTCTTGGTAAGAAGAAATGACTGACGTTTTACTTTGGCAAAGCTAGTGTCAACCTTTTGGTCATAAAAGCTCTTAGTACTGGGCTCATTATTAGCACTAACATTAGACATATACAGAAGTTCTACTATAAGGGATTTTTAGACATTATAATAGCACTAAAGCACATATTGGTTCTAAGTAAAAAATTTGAGCATATTCCCATTTTTAACCCTTGGTCATCTATTAGAAAAGTGTATATGCATGCTGAATTCCAGAATTACCTTAATATGAATAAGAGGCAGGGAAAGAGGCCTAAACTCTGATTTAACAAAAAAATTCTTGTTTCCTACATCTTAACTAAATCAATAAACAACAATAGCTAATATCACCCTCACAGCACCTATGAGGTAGGCGCCATTATCAGTCACAGGTAATTTACAGACAAATAAATTGAGGCATACAGAGGTCAAATAACTACTTTAGTTCGCAATGTAATAGTAGTAACAGCAGAGGCATCCAAACCTAGGGAGTCTGGCTTCACAGCCCACGATCTTCACCATTATTCTACCCTACTATCTATCCTACTATCCATTATTCTATCCTACCCCCCACCTTTCTGGCACCAGGGACTGGTTTCATGGAAAACAATTCTTCTATGCGACGATGGGAGGGAAGGATGGTTTCATCAGGCATTAGATTCTCATAAGAAGTGTGCAACCTAGATCCCTCCTATGCACAGTTCACAACAGGGCCGGCGCTCCAGTGAGAATCCAATGCTGCCACTGATCTGACAGAAGGCGGATCTCAGATGGTAATGCTCACATCCCAGGGGCTGGGAACTCCTGCACTACAGTATATTCTACTTTAGAAATTAATCAGGGTAATCTTTTTTTATCTTACTATAACTATTACTAGTCAAGTTCTAATACGTCACACATCAAAGCAAACAAATTCAAATTGAAAGTTCTTATATTATGCGACTAAATGCAGTTTTATAGAAGAAAAACTGAGCTTAAATTTACTTTTCTGTCCTTTGTAAGCCAAATAAAGTAGAAATCATGACCCTAATCATTATTTTGTATATAAATGTTTTGGTTATTTGTACTTATAGTAGACATGACATTTAAAATAAAAAATCTTACCTACTGCCCATCAAAAAAAATTACAAACCTAAGTTCCTTGGTCTGCAGATCTATAGGATCATGAGTTTCACTGTCCATGTGGAATCGAACTTCAGGAGAAGATAGAGTCAAAGCCCTAAATAAAAATTAAAGAGAAAAACTATAGTCAAGCAAGCCAATAAAAGACAAAATTATAGAAATACTCTTTTAAAAAAGACAACGACTACAGCAAATATGTAATAGTTGCTCTTCTGAAGGCTTTATGACCATCTGCTGTTTCATGTTCTATTTTCATGAACAGCTCAGTAGGGCTTTCATCAATAGCTCAGTAGATTTAAAACGCATTTAACAAGAGAGGACGATAGCAACACAAGGAAATCTGAATCCCTGTGCTTCAAGGGCTTATGTATCTTCTGTATCCAAACAATGAGTTTTTATTGAGCTACATAGGCTTTTAATCACTTTTACAAATAAAGAAGGGGATTGGCTGTATTTAATTTACTACAGAGAACAGTTATTGGGGCAGGGGACAATAAAGAGGGGCAAAAGGGAAGCTGCTGTGGGTAGCTTAGTAACACCAGGAGATCCACAGTTCAAAAGTATCCTCCACAAAGATTACACCAACAGAGAAGCAACTGATAACCTACTATCACTAATATGTTACAAGTAGTGATGGCTATTAATATTTGACTGCTAAGTGTCAGATAAACGATCCATGCTCAGGACTTTACACACATGGTTCATTTAATGAGCCGGCAAGCTCTCCTTTGGAAAGTAAATTCCCATAAGGAAGGCAAGTCTAATGTTTCTTATACCTTGACATAACTTTCATGAGGTCAGCTCTAAATCAACCTAAAACTAAAAATTTTAATGAGGCTGGGCAACCTTGAACAATCATGGAGAAGAAAAAGAAGGGGAGGAGAAAAATTAAAATAAGATGGAGCAAGTTAAGTGAAATACTAAGTCTAAGTCCTTGTCTTCCTCAATTCCTCAACTGTAGTAAAAGAACTACAGTAGGAATACATACTAAAAAGAGAATCTCAAAAATATTCCTTTCTTGCCTTGTGGTGTGCATTTTAATGAGGCTGGGCAACCTTGAACAATCATGGAGAAGAAAAAGAAGGGGAGGAGAAAAATTAAAATAAGATGGAGCAAGTTAAGTGAAATA
>NW_012123376.1:2735492-2736905 GCF_000951035.1 Colobus angolensis palliatus | reverse complement strand
GAAAAAGAAGGGGAGGAGAAAAATTAAAATAAGATGGAGCAAGTTAAGTGAAATACTAAGTCTAAGTCCTTGTCTTCCTCAATTCCTCAACTGTATTAAAAGAACTATAGTAGGAATACATACTAAAAAGAGAATCTCAAAAATATTCCTTTCTTGCCTTGTGGTGTGCATTTAAAACAAGGCTCTACATCAGGTCTGACATGTATTTATTAATGTATTTTGACATAAAAAGCAAGGTATACTTATCACATTTTGATCATTTTTCCTCATAGAACACATAAAATGTTATGTCTACCCATGAGTATTAATACTTTAAGAAGGCAAAAGATAGTTTATTTTTTTTTTTTTCAATTCTCCCTAAGACTAAAATGATTCAATGATGTTTTCCCAGTAGGCAACCATCTACTAACCAAATTAAAAATACACACTGTTGAAATTTAAAAAATCCTTTCCAGTTTTAAAAAGCTATGTTACAAATGCAAATTCTTACTTTAAAACTATTAAAATAAATACAGCTTCAATTTGCATTTTACATTGCTTAAAAAAAAAACTGTGGTGTTTTGTGTCATACACAAAAAAATTAATTATCTTGTATCCAAGTGACAAGCTTGTGTGAAAGTTTTGCTCAAATTTAATAGTGTCCACTGGGTTTTAGCACGCTCAAATGATCCTTTCAGTTTCAAGTTGCATATTTAAGATCACATAAAAAATTCCCTGAAAATGGAGGTGTTAGTAGACATAGGTATATAACTACCTCAAACACTATCCAACAGAACATTCAACAGTGATGGAAATGTTCTATGTGTGCCCTGTCCAATATGATAGTCATTAGTCACACGTGGCTACCGATCACTTGAAATATGGCTGGTAGGACCAGAGCAAGATGGCCAAATAGAAGCAGCTCCAGCCTCCAGCTCCTGGCGTGAGCGACACAGAGGACGGGTGATTTCTGCATTTTCAACTGAGGTACCGGGTTCATCTCACTGGGGAGTCTGGAAAATCGGTGCCGGTCAGCTGTTGCAGCCCCACCAGCGAGAGCTGAAGGAGGGCGAGCCATCACCTCACCTGGGAAGTGCAAGGGGGAAGGGAATCCCTTTTCCTAGCCAAGGGAAACTGAGACACACAACACCTGGAAAATTGGGTAACTCCCACCCTCATACTGCGCTTCACCAAAGGTCTTAGCAAACGGCACACCAGGAGATTATATCCCACACCTGGACCGGAGGGTCCCACACCCATGGAGCCTCCCTCGTTGCTAGCACAGCAGTCTGAGATCTAACTACAAGGCAGCAGTGAGGCTGGGGGAGGCGCACCCGCCATTGCTGAGGCTTAAGTAGGTAAACAAAGCCAGGGGGAAGCTTGAACTGGGTGGAGCGAACTGCAGCTCAAGGGGGCCTGCCTGTCTCTGTAGAC
>NW_012123376.1:2715104-2732695 GCF_000951035.1 Colobus angolensis palliatus | reverse complement strand
TACATATGTAACAAGTTGGGTGCACACCAACATGGCACAAGTATACATATGTAACAAACCTGCACGTTGTGCATATGTACCCTAGAACTTAAATAAAAAAAAAAAAAAAGAAAGAAATATGGCTAGTAAGGCTAAGGAACTAAGTTGTTAATTTTATTAATTTTAATGAATTTAAATAGGCGCATCTTATGAAATGACACAAATGTACAATCCGCACTCACCACACCTTTAGTAACTGCTTGTGACCCTATCCTAGGCGGACTTGGGAACTCTGAGACCAACATCTGGAAGATTCATGTACTTGGTTTCCTCTGATAATCAACAACGTCTTTTAAGAGTCAAATTTCTCTTAACTGGTTTCCTTCAACATGCCTCAGTTAATACTCTATACCTTATGCCTTTTGTAGTTAGGCAAAAGCCATGCCCTAACAGCTAAAAGACTCAGATCTGTTACTAGTCAGATCTTTGGGAAGACTCCTTTTATGCACTTTTAATTGCCTAAAAAATGAGGAGGCTGAATTAAATAATTTCTAAAATTTAAAGTGCAAGGAGGACATAATCTCCATTTATTTAAACCTCTGAAACCCAATGTCCAATCTGGAAACTTATTTCTAATTAAAATTAGAAACAATTTACAGAAGTCTTAGGGAGTTCTTGCCTTCCTGGAATTTCTTCAGTATCTTTAACTCAAACACAATTTTTTAACACAACAAATTACAAGGATGGAACTCTTGACCAACCATCGGTCCAGAATCAAGTTGCTAACACTTAAAAGGAAGCTAGAGGCTGGGCACAGTGGCTCACACCTGTAATCCCAACACTTTGGGAGGCCTAGGTGGGTAGATCACCTGAGGTCACGAGTTCAAGACCAGCCTAGCCAACAAGGCAAAACTCCATCTCTACTAAAAATACAAAAATTAGCTGGTGATGGGCACCTGTAATCCCAGCTACTCGGGAGGCTGAGACAGGAGAATCACTCAAATTCGGGAGGTGGAGGTTACAGTGAGCCGAGATTGTGCCACTGCACTCCAGCGTGGGTGACAGAGTAAAACTCCGTTTCAAATAAATAAATAAATGAATGAATGAATGGAAGCTAGAAGAAACAGGAGTCTCTATTCACCCTTTTAAATAATTCATTATTGCCTATGATCAAACAATGTAAAGAGTATAAAAATTATCTTAATACTATGAAAAACAAAATATACCCTTTCTCAATCCTTCTTTTCTTCAGAATTTTGGCTAGTTTATTCAGTCCACGGAGACTAGTGGTAATATCATCATTCATGTTTGCTGAATCAATTCTCAACTGAGCTTCAGCATAAGTCAGAGATGCCTAAAAAAGAAATTGTATGTTATATAATTCTTGTAAATGATAGAAAAATGGTTTTCAATATGTCCTCCTACTTTAACTACATAAAATCCATGATTTCAGAAAACCTAAAATCGGTAACGAAACAGAAATTCTTAGCTTTGATACTACACATTTATGATTTCTGGTTCATTAATTCTTATCTGAGGCATTATACAACATAAACAAACATATTTTAAAAGGTAAAATGGCAATGTTGTTAGCAAATAAACATTAAACTTTACTTGTATATTCCAGTTACTGTATAAATACCCAGATAATGCTAAAACATAAAGGTTAGATGGATTCTTCCTCTGATAACAAATGCGAAATCCTTTCCAGATGATTATTATTCTCCCGCAAATAATTAAGACTACAGGAGGTGAGACATCATGTTTTGCAGGAAATCTAATAAATACCCAAATTAAGTATGTAAAAACCAGACAAATCATAGTAGAAAATAGTTAAATCCCCAACGATAAACAATGCAGATATACAAATAACTGCTTCTGTTCCTATTTCTCTCAGAGAAATCCACCATTTTTTTTTTTTTTTTCCTCTTGCTTAAAGAGTAGCTTCATAAGTGAAAAGAAGAAAGAGCATAACAGAGTTAGATAACGCAGGTCCGGTCAGATTCCTGGGATAGCCAACTCATCTACTAAGAGTTTCCCCTCTGAAAGAGGTTTTATGTTATGTGTTCACTAGGTTTGTTTTCTTATCATTTTGTTATACTGACCAAGTCTTATACTGGTTATACTGACCAAGTCTTAAAAGAACTAAAAGTCTTAAAGAACTAAAAGTCATTCTTACCAAGTACAAACTGTGATGGCTTAAATAATTCACACATCACTCTTTATCAGTCTAACAGTTTTCTTTGCAACCACTAGTTAGCAGAATAGCAAGGATGCCAAAGGGCCAGAAAAAACAGGTTAAGTTTGGAAAACAGATCATTCGAAGATAAGGGGCTTGGCAAACCTTGAAGAAAGATGTAGGGCAAAATAAGAGAGAACATAAAGGATTCTTGGGAGAAGTACAAAAAAAAAGGAAAAGGACAAGAAAGACAACCTGGCTCCATTCCGAAGAAACAAGATCTCAGGCTAGTTCTACTGAAATCCAACAGTGACTTAAATATCATTTCTGTGAGAAAATGTGAAGAAAGAAGCAGTATACCTGCTAACTTTTAAAACACTATCCATTTATAAGTAGGAACAGCTTCAATTACTAAGGTTCTTGACTTAAGGCATAAAACCACCAGTTGGTCTTCTCAAGTATATATACTTTGTAAGTTTCTGAATATAGGACAACTGCAACATGAACTAATTTCTGAATCACATTAAAAATTAAGCAGATAACTGGACAAAAAAAAAAACCCTCTTAATTTTGCTATAACAATGCCCCCATTCTATCCTGAGGGCACAGACCTAGCACTTGTTTTTCTGCCTAGAAAGACTCTTCCCCACCACCGACTCAAACTGAAATACATTTATTTGTACCCACTTTACATGTTCAAAAGAGCATCCAGCTTGATTGAAAAATTCTCAAGAAGTGGGCAGCAATCTCAAATTTAGGTGATGGCACCGGGGCTGGGGCTGGTTACTGTGGCCTGGTATTAGCTGGGTCAAGAAAGCTGGCAATAAGACTCTGGTGGCCTGTTCTACATTCTTCTCCGAGAGTAGGTAGCAAAGAGCCAAATGAGTTTTAGTGTAAATTTAAGTGCATCTGTATGTGTGTAAGCACGTGCCTGCAGCTGTGGTTACACACATACTTTTTTAGACCATGTTTATATCACAGGCATTTATACATTTATATGTATATGTTTTTTCTATTTTAGGTTAAGTAAATATAAACTATTATACATAACATCCCTTTTCAAATATATATTTTTACATATGTGTATATATACATATACACAAATCTTTTAAAAATTTAACTTTATTTAGTTTTCAAAAAAGTACCAAAAAGTTTAAAAATTAGAGATTAGTAGCCATGAAACGAACCTTTGAATTAATAACACTTTTGGTAAACTTCGTTTTTAAGATTTCAGCGTTGTGATTCATTTCCCAAATACATGAAAATGCCAGCCTATGAAGGAAAATATAGAGTATTTGTTAATGGGAATTGGGTTAAAGTAGTAAATACAATGTCTTTAAGGAAAAAAAAACATGCAGAAATACCTGTCAACATCACATTTTAAGGAACACAAGTTAGAGCTAAGCAACTCTGGAACCATGTCAATCCTCTGCAAAAGATAAAAATAGAACCACAGATTACTTAGCTATATCCATACATTTATTTGAGGTTCTATTCTCAAATAATATTAATTAAACAAGGAAAGAAAAGTGTTCTGGTTTTTATAAATAGGATAATTGAGAAAAGGTCAAATAAAAGGAATGTTTCTATAAAAGTACTTACACAAAATTGTTAAAGGAAAGCTATAAAGGAAAATTGGACTTCATGCCAATTAATCTAAGTTTAAGTCCTCTATACTAACAACCCAGCTGTCCTCTGAAAGTTTTAAATCTCTGGTCTGTGTAAGTTTATACTTGATAACTGACACTCTATGACTGGACCTTTCTCCAATGCTTAATACAAACTACAAGGTGTTTTTAAAATACCAAAAAAAGAAAAGAGAAACTAAACTTTTATGGAAATAAAGTATAAAGAAGAACTTCGACAATAAATCACTAAGAGACTAAGTTTAACCTTCCCCTTGACTTTCCTAATACTTTGTTATTTGAACCACTTGGTAACAAAAATTTTCTATATATTTAGTGATTTAAAGCCATCTTATTCCATGTATTTTTCTTAGCTAATTCATGGCTGTTTAAAAAGCCTTAGGTGTCCATGACTGCTAAATTTTTAAATTCAATACATTTACCTTTTCACAAAGATACACAGTTGTTCCTCTTCTGGCTGATTCTTGATCCAAGGCATTTCCTGGCCTAATAAAATGGCTCACATCAGCAATATGAACACCAACCTTAAAAAGATAAAAATAAAAGGATGTCAATATGCTTGATTGGGTAAATGTACCTAATGGGAGTTTCAGTAAGATAAAGTTTAGCTAAATTCAAAAAAGACTCAGTCACCTCTGCCATTTCAACTTCTGACACATGGCCAATAGTCTGCAGCTATAATTATACTTCACAAGAGTAATTAACAAGCAAATTCTATTCTAGGTCAAAAGAAAATGAACTCAGAACAGAACTACATTGAGGTAAGGACATTATTACATATTTATACCTCCAAATTTCCATTTTCAAGTTCTCTACAATGTAGAGCATCGTCTATATCAGTACATCCTGGTGGATCTACACTACAAATACACAGATGTCTCAGGTCTTCTCGGTTTTTCATGTCCTAGAAGACATGAAATTATAAACAAATAAATTATTTCCAAAGCACAACTACAACATATTAATAGCTCTTGTGAAATCAGTAATACTTATACAAAAAACAATTTAGCTGTATTTTCTTGATGACAACCACATCTCTTTTTCCTGCACTGGAGCAGAGAGACACCACATATGATTTGTAACTAATGGTTTCCTTCCCTTTGAAATATTTAACATATGCAAGTGTCTGCCCCATAGACAAACTTACCTTTCAATGAAGAAGCAAACAACTTCTTCTGTAATTCCTAAAAATGCTAGACCCAACAAAATGCAGGAAAAGAGGGCCCGTGGTGTCTACATATTTAAAAACACATACAGAAATTAAACAAAATTAGGGAGGATATAATTTATAAAGTCACTACAAATTACTTTCAAGTTACCTTTTCAGTAATGCTCCAGGGCATCTTTGGCAGAAAACTAAGAACAGCCTGTGAAAAAGGCTGGTGGGGAACATCGTGTTCAAGTAACAGAACTTCTGTTTCAGTCTCCTTCTCTCCAACATCGCCTAAATTTCTCACAAAGTGTCCCTGAAACCAAGAGGCATTGTTAGAAATGCGTATTTTACAGCAAATTTACATCTTATCATATAAATTCTTCAGCATTTACATATCATCTCAGTATTCCTAAATATTCCCAAAACGACTTCTGAAAAATGACCCTTTGGTATATTAGATAAGACTTCTCAACTGATTTACGATGGAAACTTCGTAAGGGTCCAGCTCTTACATTCTAAAGCATCTATTTCTCATTAACGTTCAAATTTAAAATGTGCTTCCAATATAATCTTTTCAAAATTTGTTGATTAGAATCTGTATAGAACTCAGTTTTCATAGCCATGCTTAATAAAAGTCATTGGTTTAAAAATTTACATAAAAGAGGCCAGGCACAGTGGCTAACACCTGTAATCTCAGCATTTTGGGAGGCTAAGGTGGGCGGATCATTTGAGGCCAGTTCAAGACCAGCCTGGCCAACAGGACGAAACCCCATCTCCACTAAAAATTAGCTGGGCACAGTAGCGCACACCTGTAGTCCCAGCTAATTGAGAGGCTGAGACACAAGAATCACTTGAACCTGGGAGGTGGAGGGTGCAGTGGGCCGAGATCACGCCACTGCACTCCAGCCGGGACAACAGGGTGAGACTCTCTCTCAAAAAGAAGAAATTTACATAAAAGTAACCAAATGATTTACACTGGAATTTCATAAAATTAATTTTCAAAGTAAATATGCTACTTACCAGGTCACTTTGTGAAATATCTCTAAATTTCAGTACAAATCCTACATAAAAGTGATTCCATTTTTATTAAAAGCAGAAATACTATTCACAAAATTTTAATTAAACATCCCCAAATAAAATTAATACTTTACGCTTACATTTGGATATCTGGAATTTCTAGGCCAACCATCAATAGCAACAATAATTCTCCGTCCTTCTAATGTAGAAGCCTGTCTGGTTTCTATGCGAATTCGAGGGATTCTCTTATCAGCAGGTGTAAAGAGATGTCTTCTTGACTAGCAAAAATTAGGAATAAAGATTTTACACAAAAAACATCTGAGGAAGGAGGCAAAAGAAAGGCTATAAGTTCTACTAAATGTTTATCTTTTTTTTATTACACAGTAAATGCTCTCTACTCACCTCCTTAATGTCAGACTTGGAAAGCATGCCACAATATGGTCTCCAATTCCTTTTTATTATTCCTACAACTCTGCCTGTAGGCTTCAACATTTTCTCACTTACAGCAGTCTTAAGCTGAGATATAAAAATAATAATGTTCAGTTATATTCCTCTAAATATTATCAGGCAATTTCCTTTCAAAATCAAAATACATACATGGATACTAATCCATTCAGGCAGTAAATTACGACATAAGACTACAGAATGTTGATGTTTCAAAATTCTAGACAAGAACATGCCAAACCAAACCAGACATTCTCTCTTGATAATAAAGCACTACAACACAATCAAAAAGCAAAAACAAATAAATAAATATAACTGAATACACATGTTAGAACTCAACACTTTTCAGGATTAACATGAGGACTTACTGACTAAAATACACACACAGGTCTGGGAATTAGACCAGGCTTTGAGTACTAGTTTGCATAAATTAGCTATGTGGTATGGTGACTAGTTCCCTTTGGACCTTTATTTGTTCATTCTAAAGATTCTTCCTTATACAAAATAAAAACCCAAATAAAGAGTGTCTCCATTAGAAATAACAAAAGTTCCTATGGTATTTCACTTCTTAACACTATCCAAAGGCCTGGACTCTCCATGGATAATTACACAATGAGACTCCAGAGGAATGAATATAAATGATGGAAAAAGAAGAATACAAAAACTATTACATGTATTCCAACTATTTATATTACTGTAATTATAAAATACAGAAATAAATAGGTCATATCAAGTAGACTTAGCTTACATCGTAAGAAATAACTGAAAGTATTCTCTTCATAATAAATATGGTACCAGATAAGTTGCCCAAATATAATGGCCCAGAAGTACATCTATTATGTTAAGGGAATTTCACCTAAAGCATTTCTAAAACATTTCCTAAAACATTACTTAAAGCATTTCAGAAAATTTTAAATTTGTATTTACTTAAACCTCACTAAGTCAAATAACATACTTGAATGTCACAGATTTTCAGTTTCATACTTGTATTAACTCATACTCGTATTAACAGTCTGTTTGCACTTAAACCCATTTATTTGAGCAAATTAAGACAATAAAACTACATAGAAGAGAAGAAAAAAACATGTGTATGACATGTGTTAAATATACAAAACTATAATTTTATGCATTAAATCTGAAAGCAATGAAACCTGTTGTCTTCCAAAGCTGACATATTAATAATACAAAGCTACACAGACAAAAAAAATTCCTGCTTAGATTCATACCATTCGTTCTCTCTCTTCTTCTTTCTCCACATCTTCTTCATTTTGACCTTCATCTTGTAAAACAACAGAAGATGGTGCTACCCACTGACTCTTGGGGAGAAGCTCCACAGCCACAATATCTTCGTGAACAGCTCTGTTTAAATGTTTCAGTCCCTGTAAGATTATCTGTTTGAAACAACAGAGGGCATGAGCCCAAATATTTTTAATGGCAATATATTAAAGGGAAGATCATCTAACAGATATTTACATACATACATTCTGAATGCCTCTATGGAATCTCTATTCCTCCTTTATAGATTTTCTTTCTCTATTGTGTCCCTAATTTCACAACCTTAATTTCTCAATATCAGGTAGAAAAAACGTAAGTCAGAATATACAGCTTGTGTTCATGGCTCCATCATAACTTACGCTAGTACCAAGAGACTTTGGAAAAATTATTTATGCTCTCTAAATCTCAAGGTCCTGATTGGTCAAATAAGAGTACGCTACCTAGTTTTTTATAGGTTGGGTTGAACATTAAATGAAATGCCATGTGCAAAGATTTAAAAAACTACCTGACAAATCATGAGCACTGTTAAAAAAAAAAAAAAAAAGAAAGAAAAAAGTTACTATTTGCTTTAAAGAATGTGAAGCCTCATATATTACGCAAATAGTATTTACCATTAACTGGTCATAATATATAAAATAGCATCTTTATTTTAGTGTATAAGAAATTTATTTATATACTTGCCTCTTTATTTTCTTCATTGTCACCATGAATCCATACTGTAGCTTCTAAGTAATTTTCCCTGCTGGCTCTAAATGTTCCTTGAAGGTATGTACCAGATTTTATGCCTTGCTGTAGCTTACTTAAGGGAAGATGCTCTGAAAATATTATTTTTCCACTTTCTATTTCATTCTATGAAATAAGCAAACCAAAAGATGCCGCTATAAGTCTTCTGTTCACTCAATACACAACTATTATTAATATCAGGGAATTTTTGAAATCTACATTATGGTATACACAACTCTGAATAGGAGAAAATATAGTAGCTTTTCTCATAGGCCAGTGCTAATAAAAACAGCTTTCTATGACGAAGTATTCATTTTGTGATCTCTAATATGGTAGCCACTAGACACAAGTTTCTCTTGGGCACTTGAAAGATAGATAGTACCACCAAGAAACTGAATTTTTAATACATATTAAATTTAAACAGTCACATATAACTAAGTGGCTACATATTAGGGCAATACTTAATCTGTATTTCAAAAATCAAACTCAACTTTTAACTTCTCATTTCCTTTTGGTTTCATAAAGTATCATAAAAGTAAGAAGGAATGACAGAAATGTAAAGATTGGATTTACATATAATGTCCTATCACTTAAAACCTATTTCTATAACAAGGGCTACCATTTATACTTACCATACCTATGTGCCAGGCACTGAGATGAAAATTGTATTAATGCCACAGTTATCATCTTATTTGATCCTTACAACAATATTATGAAGTCATTATTGCTAAACATTACATATTTATACATAAGAAAATGAAGGCTCAGAATTTAATTATTCCCTTAGCACTCCTTCTCACATCAGCTATTGCAATGACTCCTTTACTCACTTCTCTGCCTCTAATCTTTCCTGGATAAAATGCATAATCTTACACACTGACACGAGAGTGGTCTTACAAATAAATACCATTTCTGATCATTCTCTTTTGCTCCACCAATCCACATTCATATACCCTTGCTTTTTCTTAGCCTGATATATAAGAAAGGGATCTCAGAATCCTTTCCTCTTCATAGCAGCCCTTCTGAGAGATCTTTTTAAATCAACTGAAAAATTACTAACCTACAGAATAAGTTATAGGTCTTTACTATCTGGACACTCCCCTCCCTCTTCTTTCTCTGCCTGCAGTGCCTGCCATTTCTTTACTTGTCAACAGCTACTCTTTATTCACAAATCAGCCATGGATTCCATTCATTTTTTCCTCAACCAAACAGTGCTACCACGTACCAGGCCCTACTCAGGTTAATGGGAATATATCTGTTTTAGGAAGCTGTCTTTTAGGAATGGCATTTCAATAAGCCTATGACATCCACTCTTGTTTATAACACAACTATTCCAAATCCACCTTACCCATCGACATTCCAATTTTTAAATTTGGTATCTCTGTGCCTAATATTCCAAAGTGGCTATTTTAATATTTTTACTTTTCAAAAACAAAACAAAACAAAAACATACCACTTCTTCAGACAAACAAGCAAGACGATCTATGAGTTCAGGGTTAGCAGTTAGGCTCTTTACATATTCTTCACCTGAAAAAATAAGTTTATGTTGTTTTTGATAGTATAGTATTTTTTCCTTAGATACGAAAAAGATGGATAGTCCTGTTTGCAACAGTATACATGTCATTCTTTCATTCATTAAGAGACAGTCTCATGCTGTCTCTCAGGCTGGAGTGCAGCAGTGCAATGACACATCACTACAGCCTAGAATCCCTGGGCTCAAGCTATCTTCATGCCTTAGCCTCCTGAGTAGCTGGGACTATAGTTACACACTACCATGCATGGCTCTCTCTTTTTTTTTTCTGTAGAGACATAGTCTCCCTATGTTGCCCAGGCTGGTCTTGAACTCCTGGTCTCAAGCAAGCCTCTTGCCCTGACCTCCCAAAGTGTTGGGATTATGGCACTTGGCCTCAATTTATTTAAGAAACAAAACCCAAAAATCTGTTGATGTGATCATGCCTAAGCTGAGGCAGGCGTTCCAGTGTATTTATGAGATTTCATCGCTAAACCAGTTGCAAATACTGAGGTGAAAACTAACAGCCACTGGGCACCACAACATATTTAGCTTAAAAACTATGTGAAATTTAAAAATACAAAAATATCACATGAAGTTACATAGGACTACAAAAATACTAAATAGTAAAGTGAACATCTGACTATAGGTCTGATGATGATTTTTACATGTATTTGCAAACATGCACTAAGTACTTCTACATTTAGACTTACAAGTGAAAGCTGGTATTCCTTCTTCTACAGCTTTCTCTTTGTTTTTCCTGTCATTTGTTATGAAGATAACTTGCAGGTGGTTGTCTGCTGACATTTTCTTCAAATGTTCGTTGTACCATTTTGCTGCTACTCGAATAGCTCTATCATTCCTGTCATTAGCATTTTCTCCCTGCTCTTGTTCTACATAGGTTTCTCTAAATGGAAAGGAAAGAAAAAAAACGAAATAAAAGGAAATCAGTAGACACAAGGATATGTGAAAACTCTTAGCACATACATGCTTAACCACTAAATCAGAAAAAGTCAATGGTATATCTTTTCTCTGGAATGTATTCAGATGTACACCTCAGAGAAGAAATTAAGATTCCTATAATTAAGTTTTTAAGAAACAATTTTCTCGGAAAAGAAGAAAATTATGTCATTAATGGGACAAGAAAAAGGCTAACAGAATTTTTTTTCCTAAAAAGAAAAATTCAAGATCAGAATTTATACTTCAGGTTGAGACACTAAATAATAGTTTGTTGAGATAAATTATAATACAATTTCACAGGTCTGATAATCAGATTTCACTCAAACTGTAGGTTAATAGCAATTCCTAAAAGCTACAAATAGTATAAGTAGATCATTTATAATCAGAATTCTACAGTCATTAATAAATAATGCATGTAAATTATTCATGGTAAACACTAATAGCTGAAGCTATGTAGAGACTGAAAAGCCAGGTATATTAATAGATATTACATATTTCTTCTATCTAAACTCCCAAATGTCAACACATTCATCTATTTCTTTAAATCTGTTCATCAAAGCCAGCTTTAAGTACAACAGCAAAGTTCACTATAATAGCTTCCAGTACTTAATGGTAATAGATTCAATTTTATAATCTGATCGATTTATATTAATAGTTTTAGAATTATTTTATTCCTCATCGTTGAATGCACTTGCTAATGCTTTTTTTTTTTTTTTTTGAAACAGAATCTTGCTCTGCAGCTCAGGCTGGAGTGCAGTGGCATGACCTCAGCTTACTGCAACCTCTACCTCCGGGTTCAAGCGATCCTCCCAAATCAGCCTCGCAAGCAGCTGGGACTAGAGGCATGTACCACCACAACCAGCTAATTTGGCTAGGCTGGTCTGGAACTCCTGGCCTCAAGTGATCTGTCCATCTCAACCTCCCAAAGTGCCAGGATTACAGACATAAGCCACCATGCCCAGCTGCTAATGCTTAAAGCTTATCAGTGAAAGACAGAGTCATAAATTTTTGAATTGGTTTCAAACGTGGGTCTTTCTGCACTGAAAAATAAGTGACGTTCCTATTTCTGGATCTCAAGGAGGTACAATAACAATAAGAAGCCTACAAGGGCTTTACAAGGACATTGAAGTTTGAGATATAAGAATCAAGAAAGTTGAGAAATTAAGGTTTTTAAAAATGTGCATAATCTGATGGAATTTCATTACCAGAATCCTACACACTAATCCAATGGTTCTCAATTCAGTGAATTCGCCCCCCAGTGCATTCTGCATCATTACAACTGAGTGGTGGGGTGGTGGTGGGGGTAAGGGGTGGTGATTCGGCCAAAGAGGCTAGGAACACTGTTAAACATACTACAATGTATAAAACAGCCTTCCCACCACAAAAAAAAAAAAAAAAATTCAGTTCAAAATATCTATAATGCCAAGATTGAGAAGCCCTGATCTAATCCAATAAAAGTACCATAAATACCCATCATAGATTATTTATGTAATATAACATAATAGGCAATATCTTATTTTCTGAGACCACACACTGAATTCAAAGGTCTTGAATCTAAAAGCACAACAAAGAATTCTATTCTTGGCCAGGCGCGGTGGCTCATGCCTGTAATCCCAGCACTTTGGGAGGCTGAGGTGGGCAGATCACGAGGTCAGGAATTCGAGACCAGCCTGACCAACATGGTGAAACCCTGTCTCTACTAAAAATACAAAAATTAGCCGGGCATAGTGGTACGTGCCTGTAATCCCAGCTACTCAGGAGGCTGAGGCAGGAGAAACGCTTGAACTTGGGAGGCGGAGGTTGCAGTGAGCCGAGATCATGCCACCGCACTCCAGCCTAGGCGGCAGAGTGAGACTGCATCTCAAAAAAAAAGAAACAAAGAATTATACTCCTTAACCTAATCTTGCTCAATGTAATCAGCTGCAAAGTATTAAACTTTTCAAAAGACCATTAAGAATAAATCTACTTTCTATTTTTAAACAAAATAGAAACTTCACAAACTCATACATTTTATTACCCTGTTGTTCACATCATATGGCATTCCAGGAACTTACGCAAATCTTATCTTCCAAGATTCTATGGTCCAACTCAAGCTAAAACCAATTCAAAATGAAAACATTTTGGAAATAAAATTACCTACTGTAGTCTAGAAGTCAGCAGGCCTTGGTTTTAGGCTTGAGCCTATCAATGCCTGTGGGACCTCAGAGAGATTCACTTAGCATTATCTTCTGCACAGCGATGTAAGAATCAAATAGGGTATGAAATCTATCACTTATCTACTGACAGTGTCACAAATTACTCACAGGAACCCTCTTCCCAATTTAGTTAATCCTGTGGTTTTCTGATATTTAACTTAGCAATATTCCTCCTACCTATGGTGCTCATTAGTGAAAGTATAGAAATGCTTCTCTTGGTTATTAGTCACATCTCGGATACGTTTATATACGGGGGCACTGCGATTTCTCACTTCTTGAAGAACTGTTTGTAGCACAATTACATTCCTGATGGCAGGGTCCTCAAGAACATCAATCTTAAAAAAAGAAAGTAAGTTAATTTTTCCTATATTCATTTGTAAGTAGCCTCCGTCAAACACAAAATCCTCTTTTATGTTGGGCATAAATACTTTGTTTTAAAAACACTGAGTAAGTTAAGCCAAGAAGCTATTTGGCCATAGAAAACAATAGTCACTAAATCCTTCAGCTCTATTTAAAAAGCACACTTAAACAGACCAATCACAAGACTTCGTAGAATTAAGGGTATTAATAAAGAAATACGTTGGCCCACATAGTTTTTGTTCGTAGGCACTTACAAGCTGCCTGGGAGTCGCAGATTGGAGGCCACAGAAGCCCAGGTCCCCGGCCTCCAGGCACTTACAATCTAAGGCAGAAGAGACACCAGGAGTTAGAAAAATAACGTGTCTAAAATACGACTCCAAAAACTACATTTTTTAAAGCGCAAGGAAAAGAACCTCGGCCTGGAGAATAGGCAGCTTGGGTCCCCAGGGGGTTTCCCTTCCCCTAGATATGAGACACTGCCAAAGACCCTCCTCCCTGAGCCTCAGTTTCCCTACGTGTCATACCCCCTTGTCCCGGTGGGGCCTCGCTGTCCGCGGTTCGCCCGCCCACGCACCTGGTGCAGTAACACATTAGTGTCAGGCAGCAAGTAGTGCGGCTGCGGGCAGAGGCTGCTCGCCCGGTCCTTGGGCTGCCGCTCCAGGGCCGGCCCCTCGTGCGCCCCGCCACACGCTGCGCACCCGCGCGCACCGCAGCCGATGTCGTCTCGCAGGTAGTGCTCGCGCACGATCTTCATCACGCCGCCCGCCCGGGTCTTTTTTAAGAACATCTTGGACTTGAGCATCTTGCCTCGCCGCGCAGAATCCTAACCCTAGCAGTGCTCCAGCAAAAGGCTTCAAGCTGGGACACAACTATGCCTCATCCAGAGGTTCTCCCTTTTCCGTTCCTGGATATTAGTAACACTTCTCGCGGGAAAATGTCGAGGCAAACGTTGATTGGCTCTCTGACGGCCGCGGGGATTGGGCGAGAGTGAGGAGGGGCGGCAAAGCAAGGCGAGGAGCCATTTCCGCCCGTAGCCTAGGCGGGGCTCGCTTCTGGACTCCACCTCCCATCGTGTATTGCTTTCCGCGCCTCGGAACATCCGGGAGAGCTGACTTCCGGCGGCTTGTGGGAGTGCTCTTTCTATCTTCCTTACGGGTGCGGAGATGGTTGTCTTGGTTACTGGTCCTAACGGTCCCCTGCCCTGAAATCCCTTGTTGAGGGCCTGCAACCTTGAGCTTGCGACTGGAGACGCCTTTGGTCCCTCGAAGTATCTGCACTGGCGGCTGGTCAAGCGTTCAGTGTGGAGTAATTGACTCTTTCGAGGTAACTTGCGACTGTCATCCGTTTGCCGCGTGGGGCAAGGAATCCCCCGACCTGCCAAGTTTGGGGCTTAATTTTCACGCTGAGTGTGTAGGCAGTCCCCGTTTCGGGTCCTTTGTAATCGAGGAGAGGATTTGTCTTTGAATTCACTTTCTCTTGCCCATTTCCCTTCAAAAACGAGGGAGCCCGATCTTAGTATAGTTCTCGCTGTTTCCACTCCAAACACCTTTCCTTATCATTCAGTTTAGAAAAACCGAAATATTTAATAGCATAATTTGTTATATCATGAGGTATTAAAACAAGGTAGTTGCTAACATTCTTATGAAAGAGTAAGAAGTTATATTTAGAATTTCTTTAACTTTTCTTATACCCTGTTGTTTTCATTCTGCTATCTATAAAAAATGTTTTTGTCTCCCTGTTTTCCCTATTTAAAAAACTTTCGGTGATGACTCATTGCCTGTAGAATAAAATCCAACCGTATTTTGACATATAAGGCCCTCCAGTCTTGATCGTTAAGGAGGGCTGTGTGTGTGTGTGTGTTTTAGGGCGGGGGGGAATGGAAGGAGTAACTATTCCAAAACTTGGCTTTGTTTTTTTTACTTCCACTCACGTATCGTTAATAACTGCATGATTTCTCCTCTTTACTATGCCTGTCCAAGTTTTTCAAGAGTCTAAGTGCTACCTCCGTGTAACCTTTCCCTGACCAACTCAGTCGTGATTTCTGTTATCTTTGAGCATGTGTTGCTTTTAGTAGTGCCATTCTTGATTATGATGGGCTTTTTTCTTCATCTTGTACATTTCTTTGTTTTGTCCAAATAAGATTCCTCCCCCCAGGAACTGTCGTTTTTTGTTTGTTTTGTTTCTTTAAAGTTCCTCGAAGACTGAGTTCGTAGTAGGAATTAATGTGTTTGATTTGAGCACTAACTTACTGCAATAATCTGTTCTAGATTAGGGGTGCACTAAATTGCCTAATATTTATTTAAGGAATCCTTAGTCTCTCTTCAATATGGTCCATGATTTCTGCAGTTAATTTTTAAGTTAATGTTGTGTTTTTAACCTACAGAATATTAAAATCGAATTAGAGAAGAAAACTGATCCATAATAATAAAAATGTCTCGAAAAATTTCAAAGGAGTCAAAAAAAGTGAACATCTCTAGTTCTCTAGAATCTGAAGATATTAGTTTAGAAACAACAGTTCCTACGGATGATATTTCCTCATCAGAAGAGCGAGAGGGTAAAGTCAAAATCACCAGGCAGCTAATTGAACGAAAAGAACTACTTCATAACATTCAGTTACTAAAAATTGAGCTATCCCAGAAAACTATGATGATCGACAATTTGAAAGTGGATTATCTTACAAAGGTAAGATCAGGTTTAAATTTTGTTTTCTGTATGCTTTATTGTCTTCAAATAGCAGGTAAGTAAGAATTAAATACACACAAACATTATCTGAACTTGAAATGATACATTTATATTTCTTGACAAGTATAGCCTTTAAATAATTTTGGTATTCATAGAAGTAGAGAGTAGAATGGTGGTTACCAAGGGCTGACGTGGTTGGGGTAAAGGAGGATTGGGGAGATGTTGGTCAAAGGATACATTATTACAGTTGAATAGGAGGAATATATTCAAGAAATCTATTGTACCGCATGGTGACTATAGTTAATGACATTGTAATCTTGAAAAACACAGCAGATGTTAAGTGTTCTCATTACTAAGATAACTATGTGAGGTAAAACATTTGTTAATTCGCTAGAGTTAACCATTTCACAATGTACATATATTTCAAAACATTATGTTGTACCTGACAAATACAGTTTTATCTGTCAGTTGGATCACCTGAGGTCAGCAGTTTGAGACCAACCTGGCCAACATTGTGAAACCCCAGCTCTACTGAAAAAAAAAAAAAAAAAAAAGAAAGCCAGCTGTGATGGCAGGTGTCTGTAATCCCAGCCACTCAGGAGTCTGAGGCGATAGGCTGAGGCAGGAGAATCGCTTGAACCCGGGAGGTGGAGTTTGCAGTGAGCCACGATCGCGCCGCTGCACTTCAGCCTGGGCAACAGAGCAAGACTCTGTCTCAAAAACTAATAATAATAATAATAATAATGGAGGCCAGGTGCGGTAGCCAACACCTGTAATCCCAGCACTTTGGATGCTGAGGCCAGTGGATTGCTGTCAAGCTCGGGAGTTCGAGACCACCCTGGGCAACATGGTGAGATCACCTTGCTATTAAAAAAAATAAAATAAAATAAAATAGCCCTGCGTGGTGGTGCTCCACCTATGGGCCCCGCTACTCCCGAGACTGAGGCAGGAGAATCACTTGAATCCAGGGGCAGAGATTGCAGAGAGCTGAGGTCGTGTCACTGCACTCCAGCTTGAGTGACAGAGCAAGACCCTAGCTCAAAATGATAATAATAATAATTTGAATATTGAAATATGGAATGATTTAAAGGTAGATATGGATGAATTACTTTTGTAGACTCAGTTTTAAAAATCTAGCACATATGAGGTTTATTTTCTCTTTTTTTTTTTTTTTTTTCTTTTGAGACAGTCTTGCTCCTTTGTCCAGGCTGGAGTGCAGTGGTGCAGTCTTGGCTCATTGCAACCTCTGCCTCTTGGGTTCAAGCAATTCTCCTGCCTCAGCCTCCCACATAGCTGGGATTACAGGTGCTCACCACCACGCCTGGCTAATTTTTTGTGTGTTTTTAGTAGGGATGGGGTTTCACCATGTTGGTCAGGCTGGTCTTGAACTCCTGGTCTCAAGCAAGCCTCTTGCCCTGACCTCCCAAAGTGTTGGGATTATGGCACCTGGCCTCAATTTATTTAAGAA
>NW_012123376.1:2687388-2714719 GCF_000951035.1 Colobus angolensis palliatus | reverse complement strand
CTACATACTGTTTCTGTCTATAAAATAGTTACTTTGTCATAATAAGATGCATAAATTAAGGTTCCATAATCATTAGCAAACGATATTTGCCATACAAATTAAAGATGTTCTAGTCATTGTTTTTTGTCATTGTGTGGTTATCTGCGGTTATAGGATTTGATGTAAGACTTATGAAGTTGTCACTAGCTATGAGAACTTTACAGCGATTTCAGAAAGACCGAAGAGTTCTTTCCCACTGTCACTAGAACATCTTTTCTTTCCCATGGTAAACCCATCATCTTTCCTCTTGGTCCAGCTCTTTCTACCTGCACATTTTATTGTTTCACTTAGACTATCTCACTTGATAAGTCTGTCTCCTATTTTAGTTCTTGCCTATGTATACCAGCTTACTTCAGTATCCTGCCACTGAAAAATTTCTTGACCATGCCTCTCAAAGTTACCCAAAGCCTCAATCTTGATGAAGTAAAGGAGCAGTTTGGGTAAACTTTTAAAAAATATACGAATGGCTAACATTTATTGAGTGCTTATGCTGTGCCAGACATTGTTCTGAGAACCTTTACGTGTTGCCTCATTTAAGCCTCATAGCAACCCTGTGAAAGATAGGTACTTTTAGGGGAGTAGGCTTTCCCTGTGAACCATTATATTAAATGAATCATACAGTAAGTTAGATAGTACCGGTTACTTAGTGTCTTAGTCCATTTGGTCAGCTATAACAAAATACCATAGACTGGGTAGCTTGTAAGCAACAAAAATTTATTTTGCACAGATCTGGAAGGAAGACAGTCCAAGATAAGGGTGCTCGTATGGTGAGGTTCTGATGGGGGCCCTCTCCCGGGTTGCATACTTCTTGCTGTGTCCTCCTATGGCACAAGGGTAAGCTAGCTCTCTGGGATCACTTTTATAAGGGCACTAATCCCAACAATGAGGGTTCTACCCTTATAACCTAATCATCCCAAAGGCCCCCCACTTCCTGCTACTCACATTGATGATTAGGTTTCAATATACGAATTTTGAGGGGACACAGAAAATAAGCCCACAGTAAGTATTAGCCGTTGTTGTTATCAACTAACATAGTATCCTTATCTGTTTCATCCCTTTCATTTTCTGTGCCTTTTATGGCCATCAGACTGAATTTGTTTGTTTGTTATTTGTCTGTGAATAGACTATGAGGTCTGTGAGGACAGGGATGTTTTTGTATTCACGGTTGTATTTCCAGCACTTAGAACAGCGCCTGACACAAAGTAAGTGCCCAGCTATTTCTTAATGAATGACTGAACCCCATTTTGCTCTGATAAAACAAAACCACTAGGTGGTTAATAGCATACCCAAGGCCATTCAGATGAAAGTGATAGAGCCAGATAGGATTCAAACCTAGGAGGTCTAAAGCCTATACTCTACACAAGTGAAGCTCCAAACACTTTCTTTTAGGTACCGTATAGAGTCACCTCCCTAGTCTCGGTCACTTGGTAATTTATCCATGCATCCAGTGGTTTCCCATCTGTATTCCCTTACTCTTTTTGCGTTTCACGTGAACTCCATCTACCGTCACCTCTCCAGATCTTTCGTGCAACTCATTGAATCAACCTGAGGTTATCTCCCACTCATTAATGCACCCACTCTGTCAGCAAATATTTTATTAAGTGCCGCCTATATACCATATCCAGACTTACATTTTATTCGGCCACCTCTTTTATTATTTGTCTTCAGCTTGCATTATGCTTGGTTGTCAACGGCTTTGCTTCTTTTTAGGTGTAAGCTTTATATTATAGAAATGTTGGCTGATTCATGACAGGCTGTCTAGTGTAACAAATCCAAATTACAGTTCTAGGTGCACACAGTTTGGGTTTTGAATTCCAGCCTTACTAAATTCCTTGTTTGTTCCCTCATTTCCTATAAAATGATAATAGTATTTATTCCATGAAATTATTGGGAGGATTTATCAATGTATGTAAGCTCATAGATGCCTGGTGTATACTAATAATATACTTACTATTTACATATTATTTTATTTGTAGCTGTACTTACTCAGCACAATATTATTATTTTTCTACTTCCATGGTGCTTAATGTAGTTTTGTTGTGGTTTTCTAGTTTGACTGAAAATGAGGAAGATTAAATTAGTCATTTTCCTGAGTTTGACACATAATCATCATTGATCCCTGAAAGGCCACCGTTTATCTAATGTATTTATTGTTTTTATTCCTATAGCTCATTCCCTTCTTCCATTTCTTAATGCAAACATTTTAATGTTTTGTTTACGTGTATTATTGAGAATGTGTATCTTTTATTTCAACTTTACAGAAATGTAAATTATATGCTTTGTTTTAGTTATCATCTCTTTTTCTACTCAGCACTGTTTTTGAAATTATCTGTTACTTTGTGTACATCTAGTCCTTTGCTTCCAACTCTTATATAATTCTCTGTGTGCATCTACCAGTCTATCTACTCCTACATTGCTAGGCATCCAGATTGCCTCCAGCTCCTTGCCAACACATGCAGCATTAGACATTTCTGGACCTCTGTGAGCATGTCTTTGACATATATAAACATCTGCTTCATTTAAGTGTACTGCCAGCTTCTCTCCAAAATAGCTGTCCTGCTGTATATTAGTGGAGATTTTTCTCTATCAAATGAGCACTCAGGATTTTCTGCTCGAGGACCCCTTAGGAATAAGATGTTTGCTCTGAAATATATGAAGACATACCTATTGTAGAGTTAGCTTTCCATAATTTATTGAACCTAAAGCACCTCTATTGTAAGATTCATCATTACATGCATTGCTAAGGTTAAAAACTGCCAGTTGAATTATTAAGTGCCTTAGATTGGAAAATGCATTCCAATTTTAGAGATGTTACAATGTGAGAAAGTGTAGGTCTAGAGTTGATGAAAGAATATTTTAAAAATATTAAAGAATATGTATATGTGCATTAATGTGTGTGTGTGTATATATGTGTGTGTATATATATGTGTATAGATACATTGTGTGTGTGTGTGTGTGTGTGTGTATATATATATATATATTACATCCCCTGGGAATACCACCTTAGGCAAACAGCACTACACACATTACATATATATTTTTCACTTATTTATGTATAAATGAGTATGTGACATATTTCTTTTTATGTTTTAAAATAACACCTTTATTCGTATATGTTATTATATGTTTAGTTATGTCTTGTCTTTTGTCTGTATGTGTGAAGCACTCCAGATGAACAGAAAGTACTACACTGTTTCTTGTGAGCCTTGATTCTGAAGCTAGTACACTCCTCTGAATTTTGTCTCTCTGGTCGATTGTGAGGACTCAGAAGTATATTGGACTCCTGGTGTTAGACCTATTTGTTTTTTGGTGTTTCAGTGAGGTCCAGCTCTAGAAGAAAGCAAAGAAAGTTCATGGGATATTTTGAAGTGAACAGGGTCCCCAAAATCCTAATGGATCTGGTAACACCACATGGTCTTTGGTTCAAATCTGTCTGGTCACATCCTCTCTGAATTTTTAAGCAAAGAAGAAAGGGGCTCAATTTGGTAGTGCCGCCATATACTTTTTTCTTTTAATTTTTTTTTTTTTTTTGAGACAGAGTCTCACTCTGTCGCCCAGGCTGGAGTGCAGTGACATGATAGCAACTCACTACAACCTTCACCTCCTGTGTTCAAGCGATTCTTGTGCCTCAGTCTCCCGAGTGACTGGTACTGCAGGCCCATATCACCACGCCCAGCTAATTTTTGTATTTTTGGTAGAGATGGGGGTTTCACTATGTTGGCCAGGCTGGTCTTGAACTCCTGGCCTCAAGCGATCCACCCACTTCGGCTTCCCAAAGTGCAGGTGTGAAGCCACCGCACCCAGCCATGCCATACACTTTTTAGCCTAGGCAGGCAACCTAAAGCCTAGGTCTTGAAAGAATGGTATTTTTAGTTGGTCATTCATTCACCAAAGCTTATTGAGCATCATTTGCTAACGTTATGAAAAATATGTTTTCCTCACTAGACTATAACTCCATGATAATGGTTGGAAGTTACAGGAAAGGTAGATTTCTGCCCAACGTAAGCCTGTTACTGCTATTAACATTGAAATGGCCTGATCTTAAGTTTCTGAACTTCCTGTCATTGGAAGCATTTAAGTAGTCCTGAATAGTCAACTGTTAATAAATAATATAGGTATTTCTATTTTGGAAAGAGATTGAACCAACTGCCCAGGGCTTCAGGGATTAAGTTCAGCAGTTAATACCAGAGACTTGGAAAACGGTGGTTGCTGGTAACAGAAACCTAGAAACCATGGCTTAAGCAAGAGAAGGATTTTGTTTCTTTGGTATAACAAAAATCCAAAAATAGGTAATTTAGTAGACCTCATATGATTACTCCCTGATCGCATTAGGAACCCAGGCTCCTTTCAACCTCAGCTATTTTTAACATGCGCTTTTCACCTGAAATCATAAGATAGCTCATCTGCCTTCAATAGTGTTTACATGTAACAGACAATAATAAGGAGAAGAGTAGTGGAAAAGGGGGCATATGCCAAATGAGTCAATCCTCTTTAAAGAGTTCTTCCCAAAGTTCAAGCCAGTGGCCTCAATTGACTAATATTAAATAGCATGACCACCCCTTCCTACACAGGATGGGGAGCTAACTGGGCATGTTATTACTAATAAAAACCAGAGTGTATTAGAAAGAAGGGAAGGTTTGATGTTGGGAGGCAAGTAAGTTTTTTCTTCCACCCATCAAAATCTTTTTAGTTAGAAAATATTTGAATCTAATGTGTCCCACCCCATTATGGCAGCAATACAAATGTTTATGGATACATGGCTTTATGTACTAGGAAGTCTTGGCCATATTCATTTGATTTCTCCATGTCTAAAAACAGAACAAGCAGGTCCAGGAAAACTTTAAAAGCACTTCCCACTCAGCTACTTGTTAACTGAAAGAATGTAAAAAAGCTACTCAGAAGAGTAGCTATTCGGGCGAAACTTCCTGATACTAGAGAATTGTTAGCTTTACACTTTTATTTCCATCTATTGCTGCCTAGATTTCCTTCCTTATTGTACTTCTTTATTCCTTTCCTCTTCTCTGTTCTTGCCTTTCAAATTTTTAGACAGGGTCTCACTGTGTTACCCAGGCTGGAGTGTGGTGGCATGATCACAGCTAACTGCAGCCTCAAATTCCTGGGCTCAAGCAATTCTCTCATCTCAGTCTTTTGAGCAGCTGAGACTACAGGCGTGCACCTCCACGCTCAGCTAATTTTTTTAATTTTTTGTGGAAATAGGATCTCACTATGTTGCCCAGGCTAGTCTCAAATTCCTGGCTTCAAGCAATCCTCCCACCTTGGCCCCCTAAAAGTGCTGGGTTTACAGCTTGAGCCACAGAAATGAGTTCTTTCAATTTTTTAAATGCCCCAAACTCTTTTTGTTTCTCTCTCATTAGAGATCTGTGGGTTCCTTATTACCTGGGAAATGGATCCATTTCCCAGCTTGTCCCTGAGGTATGGGAGTTGATTTAGAAGTTAATTGAAATTGTAAAAGTTGAAACCCTGAAAAAAATGTGTGTGTGTGTTTTTTTTTTCCTTGTGATACAGGTTGTTTCTTATCTGAAATGCTTGGGACCAGAAGTATTTCAGATTTTTCAATTTTTTTTTTAATTTGGCAATATTTGTGTTACAACAGTTGAGCATCCCAGATCTGAAAATCTGAAATCCAAAATGGCCCACTGGGCATTTCCTTTGAGTGTCATAGTGACGCTCAAAAAGTTTCAGACTTTGGAGCATTTTGAATTTCAGATTTTAGGGTTTGGGATGCTCAACATATAGCAGTGTCCTTGATTTGGGAAATAGTAATTATGAAGAATGTGTTTATTTTATATTTTATTTTGATTTAAGTTATTTATTGAGATGTTGCTGGATGTATGCCAATGAATATGACAGAGGTCCTCTTTTTTATGGCCAAGACAGAAAATATTTTACGCTTTATAGGCTACGTGTGCTCCATCAGATTTTCCTCATGGGCTGGATTTAGCCTGTCACCATTTTTTAACTCTTGCTTTAGACTATAGTCAGAAAAGCTATTGGCAAAATTTTAGCGGTTAGAGTTACATGTCCTGATTTCTGTATTCAAAATGGCACTAAAATAATAGACTAAGGGCAGACAAGACAGAAGCAGAAGAGTTATTAGGTTGTTGCCTAATGTTAGATTCCTAAATTTTTGGCTTATTTAACTGGGGCCATATATAAGAATGGAAGGCTGGGAGAAAACTGATCTGGGAGGGAAAATACATTAATAAGTTCAGTTTTGAAGATGTTAACTTATAGATTCCTGAATGTAATTGTCAGTTAGAGTTTAGGAGGCATCCATCTCTCTCTCACACACACACACACACACACACAGATAGGAGTCCATCACACACACACACACACTCTTAGGTAGGTAGGTAGGTAGGTAGGTAGGTAGGTAGGTAGGTAGGTAGGTAGGTAGATAGATAGATAGATAGGTAGGTAGGTAGGTAGATAGATAGATAGATAGATAGATAGATAGATAGATAGATAGATAGAAATATACATTAGCATATAGGTGACACTTCAAGCCATGGGATTGTATGATATTTCCTAGGGAGAACAGAGGGCTATAAAGTAAGTCAAAGGGGTAGTCCAACATTCAGAAATGATGTAGCAGAAGAGAAACCAGCTGAGGAGCCTAGAAAGCTTAAGAGTATTTAGTGAGTTAATAAAATTAGAGAAGAGTATCATGGAAGCTAAAAGAGAGTGCAAGCCATGCTGTCAAATAAGATAAATATGTAGAAAAAAACAATGGACAGGGCATTATGGATTCTAACAAGAGTAGTTTCACTGGAATAGTATGGGGTAAAAACTATATTGCAGTTTTACTCTGAAGACCAGCAGAGAAACGGTGCTGTAGCAAAGAGAATGATGTGATCAAGGGAGCATTTGCTTGATGATAGAATGATTTGGTAGAGAAGAGGGACTTGACAATGCAAGAGGAGGGGTTCACTTGCATATATTATGGGTTGGCTGTGAAATTCATCTATTTTTGTTTGTTTGTTCATTTGTTTTAGACAGAGTCTCGCTCTGTTGCCCAGGCTGGAGTGCAGTGGCATGATCTCGGCTCACTGCAAGCTCCACCTCCTGGGTTCAAGCGATTCTCCTGCCTCAGCCTCCTGAGTAGCTAGGACTCCACCTCACCCGGCTAATTTTTTGTATTTTTAGTAGAGACAGGGTTTTACCATGTTAGCCAGGATGGTCTCGGTCTCCTGACCTCATGATCCGTCCACCTCAGCCTCCCAAAGTGGTGGGATTGCAGGTGTGAACCACCGCACCCAGCCCGAAATTCATGTATTTTAAGGGGCAAACAGGAATTGTCTTGGTTGAAGCAAAGGGAATAAGGAATTTTCTAAATAGACTAAGAGCAAAATCCAAGTGCTTGAGAAAGCACAGCGTACTTGAGGGATGGCAAGCACTTATTTGGGCTGAAATGGAGTTTCCTTTTAAGCTAGCGACAAAAGTGGTTGACTAGATCAAGAAATACCACAGTATTATGCCACAGTGTTTAGAATTTATTCTGAAGACAGGATCCTCTGAAGAATTTAAAACTAGGAAAATAATTTGTTTTTTTGAAACGGAGTCTTGCTCTGTCACCCAGGCTAGAGCGCAGTGGTGCCATCTCGGCTCACCGCAACCTCCGTCTCCCAGCTTCAAGTGATTCTCCTGCCTCAGCCTCCTGAGTAGATGGAGCTACAGGGGCCCACCACCATGCCCAGCTAATTTTTGTGGTTTTTTTAGTAGAGATGGAGTTTCACCATGCTGGCCAGGCTGATCTTGAACTCCTGACCTCAAGTGATCCACCCACTTTGGCCTCCCAAAGTGCTGGGATTACAGGCCTGAGCCACCGCACCCAGCGGAAAATAAATTTTTGAGCATTTTTAAAACATAAGATAAAGGAATATAGATTTGGAGATTGACAAAACTGGTGGCAGGAGGCCGGGCGTGGTGGCTCACGCCTGTAATACCAGCACTTTGGGAGGGTAAGGTGGACTGATCACTTGAGGTCAGGAGTTGGAGCTTGGCCAACATGGCAAAATCCCTTCTCTACTAAAAATACAAATATTAACTGGGTGTGGTGGGGCCTGGCTGTAATCCTGGCTACTGGGGAGGCTACAGCAGGAGAATCACTTGAACCTGATAGGAGGAGGTGGCAGTGAGCCAAAGTTGTGCCACTGCACTCTAGCCTGGGTGACAGAGTGAGACCGCATCTCAAAAAACAAACACAAAAACTGAAGGCAGGAAAACCAATGAAGAAACTCTCGCAATAGTCCAGGTGAGAGATGATAAGGGTCTAACTGAAGACTTTTCAGTAGGTATTAAAGAGGATGATACTGTTTTGACAGCTATTCTTGAAGTAAACTCAACAACAAAATACTGATTTCTGATCAGAATCAGGAGTTAGGGAGAACTAAGGTATCAAACACGAGTCAGGTTTTTTTGTGCTTTTTTTTTGTTGTTGTTGCTTTAGAGGCCAGAGATATGGGGAATACAGGATTAGGTGAGGTTGATTATTCCTTTTGTTTTGGATGTTTATAACATCACCTTTGTGATGATCCATTGAAGATGTGTAGTGGTCAGATATATAGATCTGGAATATAAATTCAGTGCCTGGCTTGGAAAAATAATTACTTGAGCAAGGCACCAACATGAAATCCCAGTGGTCAGTGAGCTTCTCAGTGAGAATGAATTAAGAGAGAGGAAAAAAAACTCTTAATGACAGCTTGACCAAAAAAAAAAAAATTTATGAGGCAGCAGTTTCAAACTATAGCATAACAGTCTTTGTGGATACAACCATTTCAAAAAAATCTCAACCCTATTTTGTGTTCTGTTATTGTTGTTTTGAAATAGGGCCTCTCTCTGTTGTCCAGGCTGTAGTGTGGTGGCAAGATTATGTATGGCTCACTGCGGCCTCAATCTCCTGGGCTCAAGCAATCCTCATACCTCAGCCTCTGAAGTAGTTGGGACTATAGGCACACACCACCACATGCAGCTAATTTTAAAAAATTGTTTGTAGAGATGAGGTCTCACATTGTTGCCCAGGTTGGTCTCGAACTCCTGGGCTCAAGTAAGCCTCTCATCTTGGCCTCCCGAAGTGCTGGAATTATAGGCGTGAGCCCCTGTGCCTGGTCCCTTTATCCATTGTTAGTCTGTTTCTTTTAAGTGTCTTTAAAATATGTTTATTATTGAAACTGAAAGTTTTTCTTTATGACAAATTTGAAAATTGAACATGTAATTGATCTTTTTCTCTTTATTAAGATTGAAGAGTTGGAGGAGAAACTTAATGACGCACTTCACCAGAAGCAGCTACTAACATTGAGATTAGACAACCAATTGGCTTTTCAACAGAAAGATGCCAGGTAAGAAACGTTTTTTTTAAAAAAACAATATCTAGTTAGCAATTAAAAGTAATTTTATTGCCTGTTCATGTTTGTGATTGTAAGCTAAAATAGAGAAATTTTAAGTCAGAGATAGCAATAATTTTTACACCTAGACCACAAAAAAAGTAGGATACTTGATACAATACATAAAATACAGAAAGTCAAAATTCAACATTCATTCAACAAACAATTGGTCAGTATAAACCATATATGATAAAGGAAGCTCTCTGAACTGACCACCATTAACCTTTCTTCTTTTACTCAACATACTGATTGATTCTCATGGCCCTTTGGACTTTCCTGGCTTGAAGTACTTTCTCTTATTCCTGCATACTTTCTGTAGCTCAGTTGTGGGCTTATCAAGCTTAAATATGCCTATGGCAATTATGTAATGTAATTAAAAATTATATGAACAATCAAATTCTTTGGAAAGGTTCAATAAAAGGAACTAAAAAAATTATGAAATTAAATATAAGCAACACAAGTTTTAAGATTGAGAGCAAATATCAAATCCACAAAAGATACCTTCACTGGTTTCTTCCTAAGTGTCTTTTAGGATCTCATGCCATTGTAAAGAAATTGAACTTGGATTTACACAAAATCAAAGCATACCTCTGTATTCAAAATATCTAGATCTTATATAAAAATGTGAATGTTTAGTTCCATGTTTTAGTTACAGATAAATGTGTAAAATAGGTATATTTTCCCTTTTTAAGATTTTACTAAACTGATATTGTAAAAAATTATCAGACCTTTTTATCAGCCACTATTACATTAGATTAGTGGACCTCAAACTTTAGCATGTGTCAGAAACACTTGGAGGGCTTGTTAAAAAAGACTACTGGATCCCACCCTCAGTTTCTGATTTGGGAGGGGTCGTGAAAATTTGCGTTTTTACCGGGTTCCCAGGTGATGTGGATGCTGCTGGTCAAGGAACAATACTTTGAGAACCACCGCATTCAATTATAGGTCTTCTACTCTAATTCTATAAGACACCTATCAGATTCAGTGATGCTGTTGAGAGGGCAGTTAGAAGTCTATTGTAATAAGATATCTGATGGTGGTAAAAAAAAAAAAAAGGTTGGATTCTGAATATATTTTGGAGGCAGAGCTGATGGATTCAATGTGGGGCTTAAGAGAAAAGGAGTCAAGGATTACATCAAAAATTTTGGCCTGAACAAATGAAAAAATGGAATTTCTGTCAGCTAAGAAGGAGGAAATCATGGTAGAAAAAGTTTTTGTGAGTAAAAAGCAGGAGTTCAGTTTGGGACATGTTAAGTTAGAGTTTTCTTGTTAGAAATCCATGTGGAGGTATATGAAAAGTCTGGTCTAGAGGTACAAATCTGGGGATCATTAGGGTATAGACAGTATTCAAGTCATGAGACTAGATGAATTCCCCAAGGAGGAGTGCATACAGACAGAGAAGAGGACCAAGTACTCCAACATTAAGACAGAGCAGAAAAGGAGACTGAGAAGGAACCACAGTAAAATAGAAGAAAAATGAACAGTATGGTGTCTTGGAAGCCAAGTGATGAAAATGTATCAAGGAAAGAAAAATGAATTGTGTCAAACTCTATCATTAGATCATGGATGAAAAGAGCTAAGAACTGATCATTTGCAATTTAGATGTCATTGTAATTTCATTAGAGACAGTAAAAATATGATCATCATGGGTTTAAGAGGAAAGGATTTGGAGACAATAAGTATAGACAACTTTTGAGCAAGTTTGCTCCAAGGGGTGGCTAACAAAGGGGGAAGTGCAATGAGGTCAAGAGTTGTGGTTTTGTTTGTTCATTTAAGATTGAAATAACAGCATGTTTGTCTGTTAATGGGATTGATACAGTAGGGAAGGGGAAAATCAGTGATGTGATTTGGCTGTGTCCCCACCCAAATCTCATCTTGAATTAGAGCTCCCATAATTCCTACATGTCATGGGAGGGACCTGATGGGAGGTAATTGAATCATGGAGGTGGTCTTTCCCATGCTGGTCTCATGATAGTGAATAAGTCTCACAAGATCTGATGGTTTTATAAATGGGAGTGCCCCTGCATAAGCACTCTTGTCTGCCACCATGTAGGACGTGCCTTTGCTTCTTTGCCTTCCACCATGATTGTGAGGTGTCCCCTGCCGTGTGGAACTCTGATTCCATTAAACCTCTTTCCTGTATAAATTACCCAGTCTTGGGTATGTCTTTATTAGCAGCATGAGAACAGACTAATAATATCAGATTGTCCCTTCATGATCACAGTCTTTCAGTAGACAACTAACAATAATGTCTGCTACATGTATTCTTTGAGAATGATGAGTATGTGCAGATTACTGTTTTCATTACCTTATTGATTGAGTGAATACTTTATGGTGGTTCAGTGTTACCGTCTTAAAGAGGTATCCTTGAAGTATCAGGATAAAAGGGAAATGAAAATTAGTAAGTAGAGTCCTTGATGTTTAACATTAAACCTTAAGCAGAAGAAATGCATAATTTTATGATTTGAATTTCTAAAGTTATTCTTTAAGAATATCAATTCTCTGTTTAATAATTTATATGGCTACACATTTAATAATTAGTATGGAATTGTCATTTCATATTGAACTGGTTACTATGAGTAAGCATTTTGCTGGAGTAAGTAAATAATACTGTCAGGCGTCTCATTTCCTAATTTTATGTTGATATAAATAGGAAACTGTGAGAAAATTAAATCTCAAAGACTTTTTCAAAGCCTGCTATAAATTCTCTTCTAATGTAGCAAATATCAAGAATTAATGAAACAAGAAATGGAAACCATTTTATTGAGACAGAAACAACTGGAAGAGACAAATCTTCAGCTAAGAGAAAAAGCTGGAGATGTTCGTCGAAACCTGCGTGACTTTGAGTTGACAGAAGACCAATATATTAAATTAAAAGCTTTTCCTGAAGATCAGCTTTCTATTCCTGAATATGTATCTGTAAGTATCATATCCATTTTTAACTACAGCATATATTTTCAGACTAAAATTTACCATTTATATAGTAGCAATTACTTTTGAAGTACCCAATTGATACATTATTTTATGGCTATGGATGGTGAATGGTCTTGAGATCCAAATTTTAAAGGATCATGACCATTGATCTCCAAAGTCAAGCATAGATAGGTTTCTGAAGTTAATGACTGCATAGTCCATAGAAATGAATTATCATAAACTGGTGATTTCTTACATTCTCAAAATGAAAAATTATAAACCACAGAGTAGTTATTGCCAGAGGTTGGTTGGGGTTAGTGGAAGAGAGGAGTTGGCATGATTATAAAGGGATAGGATGAGAAAGAACTTTGTGGTGAGAGATTGGCTCAAGATCTTGATTGCAGTGCTGGTTACAGAAATCTGGAATAGCTAAGATTAATCAATGGCAGTGGTCTAAAGTATTTTGGTGTCAGCATTCGTTTACACTCTAAAAATTATTGAGGACCCCAATGAGTGTTTGTTTATATGAGCTGTGTCTATTAATATTTACCATACTAGAATTTTAAACTAATAAAATTTTTAAGCACAAGAATATATAAGTACACAATTCCATTGGCCTTAAGAGTGATAATGTCATCATATGTCATGTAGCCACTGGCAAACTCCACTGAACAGTCATGAGAGAATGAAAATGAAACGGGGAAAAAATCTTAATAATTACTAGGAAAGTTGTTTTGATCTTGTGAATTCCCTGAAAGAGTCTCAGAGTGGCGGGTGGGCCAGAGTCCAGAAGTCTCAAAACCATATATTGAGAACTGCTGCTTTTTAATATATAGATGTCAGTTTACCCTAAAAGGCTTGAATTTTTTCATCTGTAAAAAGGATTAATAATAACAGTGCCTTTCTATTGGGGATAATTGTAAAGACTATGACTGTGTATGTAAAATGTTTATGAGCATAGTGCTTAGAAGATAGTAAATACATAAAAATGTTACCTATTGTTTTTCCTCTAGTGGTGGTTGCTATTCTTGGTTCTCATTGGGAAAAGATTTTCAGATTAGTGATGTCTGATAAAATGAAGTTCCTTTTTTGTTCAGCTGTTTTTTTTCTTTTTAAGGCTCAAATACATTTTTTCTGTCCAAAGTATACTGTCCAAAACAAATACCTCAAATTCTGTTTTTGAGGCTTCATTTACAGTAGATATAAAGTATCACACTGGTGGCAGTTACACATATTTTTGCTGTTTGTTTTCTTAATATTCCTTCTTACATGTTTTCTTTTCACAAACAATATTATCGTTAACTAATTTAATTATATGCAGATTCTTTTTGTTGAAGGCTAATACTAAGATTTGCCTCTTACCAAATAATGGTATTCTTGTAATACAGTCGTATGTTAAGGAGTTTCGGACTGTAAATAAAGCTTTGCCAAGAGCCTGGGATGAAAATAAAGAAAACACTTCACCTCTTCATCAAGTATTTATTGAGTGATTATCATATTTTTAGGCACTGGAAATAGAGCACTGTATAAACCAGACAGAAATCCCTGCCCTCATGAAGCTTATGTCGAAGTGGAGCAACACAGCCAATAACTTAAAAGTTAAATATGTAGAATATCTGTTTGTCAAAGGTGCTATAGAGAAAAGAGCATGGGTGAGAAATAGGGAGTGCTACTTTAAATTTGGTAGGGAAATCAGGGAGGGCTTTACTAGCAAGGTGATATTTGATCAGAGACCTATAGGGAGACAAGGCATGAGCCATGCATTTATATGGGGGAAGAACTTCTCTAGCAGAAGAAACAGCAAGAGCAAGACTCCTGAATATTTGTGATATATTCCGGAAGTTTACAAGCAGATAGTGTGGAGTGAGCAGTAGTAGATGAGTAGTAATGGAGTGTCAGTAGAAGGGAGGAAGGACTGTCAAAGATAGGAAGTTATAAATCATCTGGCCCTTGAGGGAAGTTAATTGAACATTAAAGCTTGATAGAAAGTATTAGTGGCTAGGTTCCATTAATGACTGTCTTGTTGTAGTTTTGTAAGCATGTCTCTTTATTACTGATAAGTGAGAGCACTACAAATTAGCAAATTTTAATCGTAATTTGGATTTAAGACGGCTTATTAATTTAATTTCTTTTTCAAGGTTCGGTTCTATGAACTAGTGAATCCATTAAGAAAGGAAATCTGTGAACTACAAGTGAAAAAGAATATCCTAGCAGAAGAATTAAGTACAAACAAAAGCCAGCTGAAGCAGCTGACAGAGGTTTGTATGGTTTTGATTGCTGGTGGGAAGAAGCTTCAACTTTTTCTATAGAGTCCCTCAAGATTTGTGATAAGGAATATAAAAGTCAGTGATTGAAAAATGGGACTAGGGGATGGTGACTGCTACAGTTCTTCTTAAGTAGTGGGAAGGAGGTTAAATTGGAAGTAATCTTAAAAATTGACAAGACAAGTCTATGATATTGACGTATCCCATATTTGAGCTTTTATTGTTGCAAGTCATTTTTATAATCAGCTGCTTTTGAAATCCTAATATGGGCTATACTTGAAAATTACCGTATATACCCAGATGATGCATATGCACGTAACTATTTAATAATTTGTCTCTATTTTTAACATCACTTTGTCAGGAAATTTAGGCAAGAAACGAAATGTAGGCCACCGTATGCAGGGGATCTCTTGCAGGTGCCATAAGAAAGAAAAAAAAGAGAATACTTTTACTTTGAACTAAAGTGCCTCATAGGTTCTGGTTTGCCTAAGACAGCTGCCATTATTCTTGTGAATAAATATTTATAGTACCCCTTTATTTTCAAAAGTATCTCAGCCTAGACAATGAATATAGTAATCATAAATCAACATTTATATAGAAGGGTGGACTAATCATTAACTTGATTATATTATTGACCAGATATCCTAGATTACTCTTGTATTTATAGTCTGCTAACAAAAAAATAATGGTAGATTGATTCATTCTACCATGTAACAGTTGGAAATGGGTGGCTGTTTTTCTTCAAAGATTTCATTCTTCTGAAAGGAAAACACTTGTAGTTTACAAATGGAGTCTGCTGTAGTTCTTCATTACAAGTTAGCCTTGTTTACTTATGTGGCTTCTTTGTCAAGTGCAGTTAGCTCTCATAGTATTTATTCTGAGCATGTGTACTGATACTAGCATTAACCCCAGTGATGTGCACGATGCTGTGCTAGGTGCTTGCAGTGAACCCAAGAGAGGCAATGCCTGCCCTTCTAGAGTTTACTTTCTAGCAGGTTAGAATTAGAACATTAGATGATACTTTGACACTCTCATTTACTGTGTGACCATAACCAGGTCATGTAATGTTAACTGTTCTATCAAATGGAGAAAATAATACTGTTTGTTCATTTATTTAATTGCATTGCCTATGTTTCCCTTTCAGAGTAAAAACGTGATTTTAGCAAAGTTGCATACAAGCATTTATGTCCTATTTTAAGGGCAGTTTTTATCAATGATATTATTCAGAAATAGATAATTATAATTTAATTTGTATTTTTAATGCTCTACTTTGCTGCACTATTAGTCCTAGAGAGAATTTACTTAAATCTTACCATAGAATCAATATTACAGACAAAACAAGAAGGCTCAGCTTCCTTCCTCTCCTCTGAGGAGCAGTGACATCAGCAGGAACAATTAGAGGGGCAGATGTGCCCCCCACTCCAAACTTCAGTTGTTTTCTTTTCTTCTCTTAGCATGTCATATTGTGCAGGTAAACTGTTTTGCACATTTAGAAAGATAATTCAATTTTTAAAAAAAATTCAACTGTAGTCAAAATAGTAGAGAACAGAGAAGGCCTCAGTTTGGCCACTTTCTAATTTTGCAGCCTTGGGCAAATCATTTATACTCTATTGCAGGATGGTTTTGGTGGTACAGGGGTTACTGGGGAAGAGGCAATTAGACAAGGTTTTAGAGTTGGTTCTACACACCTTATAGTACCTCAGCATCCCTCAAGGACTTCTTATTATGTAGTAGGAGGGCTGGAGGAGCTCCCTATCCTTGTTTTTATCAAGCCACCCTTTTTAAAATAACTTTAATAGTTGGGACTTCTCAGCATGATTTCTCTTGAACACAGATAACTCAGACCATTCTTAGAGTTTGTGGTTTTTCTGCTGTGTCAAGGACCTGGTACAGGTCAACTTGCCAAACACTAGGAAAAAAGTAAATATTTTTAAATAAAAATATTTTTAAATAAAAAGCAAAACCAGTATCATTAAACAGCTTTATTTATTTATTTAAACAGGAGTCTTGCTCTGTCACCCCAGCTGGAGTGCAGTGGTGCCATCTCTGCTCATTGCAACCTCCACCTGCTGGGTTCAAGTGATTCTTGTGCTTCAGCCTCCCAAGTAGCTGGGCTTACAGGCATGCGTCACCACACCTGGCTAATTTATGTATTTTTAGTAGAGATAGAATTTCGCCATTTTGGCCAGACGGGTCTGGAACTCCTGGCCTCAAGAGATCCACCGCCTCAAGAGATTGGCCTCCCAAAGTGCTGGGATTACAGGCGTGAGCCACCGCACCTGGCCAAACAGGATGTAGTAAACAATAAATAGTAGTACTCAATATTAAAATAAATGTCACATATTCTGGAGTTTATTTTTTCAAATGATTCATTGAATTATTTACTACTATTTATTTGAGGAATTAAAAGACAGTTTCTCATCTCTGCAACATGACAATTAAAAGAAAAATTCAACTGTAGTCAAAATAGTAGAGAACACAGTCCTGTCTGTCTCCCATCTTAACAGCTTCTCGCTCCGTAAAATAGGGATGATAACATGTAACACCTACCACACGTCATTATTATAAAGAATGAAATTCTTTCAATAAATGTGTATCCTGCATTTACTATACGGCATGCATTATTCTTGGTACTTAGGATACCTCGTTAAACAAAGCAGTAATCCCTGCTATCATGGAGTTTATATTTTTAAAGGATATCTGTGAGATGTGTATTGTATTTTAAAAGGGAAAGCAAACAATAGCAAATCATATAGTGTGGCAGAAGTTGATAACTGCAATAGAAAAAAAAAATAGTTCAAGATAAGGTGAATTGAGTGGCATATATGGAGAGCAGGGAAGAGAGCATTGTCAGAATTGTATAAGGTTGGCTAGTAGGTCTCATTAAGCAGCTTAGAAGTTTACAAAGTCTTGAGGAAGTGAGAGAGAGAACAAGGCTGTCTTCCTTGATACAGCTCAGGAAAGAGCTTCTAGATAGCAAGAACAGCCAATGCAAACGCAGGGGGGTACTTTGGTATTTGTGGAAGAGTGAGGAGCGTAATATGACTGGTATGCTTGAAGGGAGGAGGAGAATAGTTGTAGTTAAGATCAGAGAGGTAATGAGTCTGTTGAGGTCATCATACAGACTTTGATTTTAACCTTAAGTGAAATGAAAAGTTGCAGGATTTTGGAAAGAAGTCTGACATAATCTGACATATACAGTTGACTGTTGAACAACATGGGTTTGGACTATGTAGGTTTATTTACACATTTTTTTTTCAATAGATATACTGGAAAAATTTTTGGAGGTTTGTGACAATTTGAAAAAACTCACATATGAACTATGTAGCCTAGAAATATAGAAAAAAATTAAGAAAAAGTTATGTAATGAATGCATAAAATATATGTAGGTACTATATTTTGTCATTTACTACCATAAAATTTACACAAATCTATTATCAAAAGTTAAAATTTATCAAAGCATGCATACAAACACACCTTACATGGTGCTATTTTCAGTAGAAACAAATGTAACAAATGTAAAGATGCAGTATTAAATCATAACTGCATAAAATTAACTGTAGTACATACTTTACTACTGTAATAATTTCTTAGCGTCCTCCTGGCTATTCTGGTAGACTCAAGGGTTTGGGATATCCGCTTAAAACACTGTATGATGCTAATCATCCCCACGTGAGCAGTTCTCCAGTAAAATGTGAATCACAATAAAAAGTGATTTCTTGCAGTTCTGGCATATTATTTTTTGTCATGTTTAGTGCAGAACTGTAAGCCTTGGATAACACCATGGGAACCATACGAAGTGTCACCAGTGATGCTGGAAGAGCTCTCAAGCAGCAGAGAAAATTTATGACGTTGTAAGAAAAAGTTAAATTGCTTGAATTGCAGATTGAAGTCTGCACCTGTTGGGTTGCCTACCATTTTGGACAGACCATAAATCTTGTAAACAGGTTATGTAAAACTTAAAGCATCCATAATACAGTACAGTTCTGTAAATGTATTTTCTGAGGATTTTTTAAAAATTTTCTTTCTCTAGCTTTTATTGTAAAAATACAGTATATAATACATATAACATAGAAAATATTTGCTAATAGACTATATTATAGTAAGGCTTCCAGTCAACAGTAGGCTATTAAGTTCTCTCCTGAGAATAGACTGTAGAGCTATAAGGATGGAAACAGAAACGTGTTAAGAGGTTGTTGTAATCTAGGTGAGAGATTATTGTGTTTCAGATCCAGGTGGTAGCAAGGGAAGTGGTAGATTCTGGATTTATATTAAAAGTGGAGCCAGTAGAAAAAAGGTAGAGTCATGAATTGGATGGAGAATGTTAAAGAAAGATAGGGGTCAAATTAACTCTGAAAAATGTTGGTTTAAATAACTGGAAGGATAGATTTCTGTTCAGCTGAGATGGGTAGATTGTGAATGAGGCTGACTTGAGTGCAAAAGAGTGTGGATCTTAGACATGTTGAGTTTGAGAGATCTGTTAGATGTACAGTCAAAGATATGTGGATGTACAGGTGGTGAACTTTAGAAGATAAACATTCAAGAGTCATCAGTATAAAGATGACATTTAAAGCCAAGATGAGATTACCAAAGGAGAGTGAGTGCAGAGAAGAGAAGAAGACCACAGCTTGAGCTCCAGGGCACTTCAACATTGCAATGTGGGAGAGAGAAGGAGGAGTTACCAGTGAAATGGGGAAATTAAGAGAATTGTATGTCCGGGAAATCAAAGGGCAAAAGTTTGTCAAGGAAAAGAGAGTGACCAGCTGTTCCAAATGCTGTTAATAGGTACAGTTAGATGAAGACTAAGAATTGACATTGTGTTTAACAAGGTCATTGAAAACCTTGTCAGGAGTAGTTCTGGAGGAGGGATAGGGTCAACAGTTTGATTACAGTGTTTGAGAGTGAATGGAGGAAATGAATTGGACATAGAGTATAGACAACTCTTTCTGAGTAACACTAATGTGTAGAGGAACAAAGAGTTGGCAATTACAGGAAACATGGAGTCAGGGAAGGCTTGTTTTTTTTGTTTTTTTTGTTTTTTTCCTTAAGATAGGAGAGATCACAACTGATGTATTTAAAATCACATTGTAACCATCAGAATTTTCTCACTGTCCACAACAGTAGAAGGACATTCATGTAATTGTTAACCAAAAATGTAGGCAGTACTGTTGGATACCCAGTTATAACTATGTTTAAGGCTCCTCACTTTAGTATCCATGTAATAAAAAGAGTCGTGTATATTTGGGGTATTGTCAATAATACATGTTTCTGTAATTATGATATTTGGGGAAACTGTTAGAATACAGGGGTGTTTATTGATTGAATTACTCGTGATTAATTCTGTGGGACTTTCTTAATATCAAGATAGTGGTTTAAAAAATAATAATTTAGTAAAGTGAGATAATTTATCTCTTAATAGCTAGAGTTTTAATTATGTCACAAAAAGTTGAGTTTTGATTTAAAAAAACAACTGAAGAATATATTTATAAGTGGGTAAGGAAGAGAATGTTACGATCACTAGAGGAGGGTTTACAAAAAGATCTGGGTTATTTAAATGGGGCTGGGAGAAGTTGAAGAGGTGATTGGACACTGTCAGGTTACTGAGGTTCAGTTGTCATTAGTGAGAACCATTGTCTCTAGGACTTTTAAAACTAATCACAAACCCCTAATTTATGAAAGTGCTAAATGAAATTGTCAGTTTTTCAGTTGAAGGTTTCTGCTTTTTCTCTTGTTACTTGGAATGTTCTTATCTGAGTGTTTTTTACCCAGTGGTATTTCATGTTTCTTTCCTCTTCAGTCTGTGGGCTGTGTATATATACTTACTGTTGGCCTGAAGCAGACAATAAAAACACAGAAATGCCCATCATATCCAAAGGAAGTAGCAAGAAAATTTCGACTTTTCCAATGGTGTCATTAATTTTAAGTTTCTTCACCCAAAAGAGTAAATTTTCCTTTTAACTATAGTAGGAGAAAAAGTAATATATTTTCCTCACCCATTGCGAGGTTTATGGCTGAGACCCCAATAATAAAAGAATAACAAGAGAAAAGCATAACAAATTTATATATAAATTTATACGTATAATTTAATGTAAATTTTACATGACATGGGAGCCTTCAGAAATGAAAATTAAAAGACCCAGGGAAAATGTATTTTTGTGGATAGTCATGCATAAGTATGTTTGGAAGACAAAAGAGTATGATCTAATGGTAATCAGCTGGGAGAATTTAGCAAGGCTTGTTTGTTCACATTCTTCTTGGCCTCAGTGTGTGACATTCCTTCCCATTGGGTATAGGGCGGGACACCTGTCACCTTAGGGGAAAGGGGAGGGAAAAACAGAGTGACCTTCCTAGGTTTGATGACCTGCCTCAAGGGAGAAAGGGGAAAGGGAAATTTTCATTTCTGTGGCCCACTTCAAGAGCGATGGGTTGGGAGAAGGTCAGGGAGACGCCCCTGTTTCTGTAGTTTTCTTAATTTCCTTCAGGTTAAAATACTCAGTATGCCAGGGTGCCATGTTTCAAGGTGTCTGTTCTGAGTCCTTACAGAGGAATGAATATTTTATTTTGTAGTGAGTAAATTGAAAATATATCCAATGAAAGTGTGTTCACTGATTCTAAGTTTTCCTAAATTTGACAAATAAAAGGAAGTGTTACGTTGTTCAATAAGCGGTAAGATACACTGCCATAGTAAGTTTTGGGAGAAGGTCCATGATATTGATAGCTGCAACCACTATATAGTTACTAGATTTTTTTTTTTTTTTTTTTTTGAGTCAGACTCATGCTCTTGTCACCTAGGCTGCAGTGCAGTGGTATAATCACGCCTCACTGCAACCTTTGCTTTGTGGGTTCAAGCGATTCTCCTGCCTCAGCCTCCCGAGTAGCTGGGATTACAGGCGCCCGCCACCACACCCAGCTATTTTTTTTTTTTTTTTTTTGAGATGGAGTGTTGCTTTGTCACCCAGGCTGGCGTACAGTGGCGCGATCTGCAAACTCTGCCTCCCAGATTCACACCATTCTCCTACCTCAACCTCCTGAGTACCTGGGATGACAGGCACACACCACCATGCCCGGCTAATTTTTTGTATTTTTAGTAGAGACGGAGTTTCACCATGTTAGCCTGGATGGTCTCGATCTCCTGACCTCGTGATCCGCCTGCCTCGGCCTCCCAAAGTGTTGGGATTACAGGTGTGAGTGAACACGCCCGGTGTGAAGTTACTAATTTTTAATAAGACATGATCCACATTTTTCATGTGACATTATTCAGAAGATCTTCATAAAGTGATTCAACAAATATTTTATTCTTCAGCTCATACTTATCTAAGGTTGGATATCTTAAGATAAGCGACATTAGTCTTATTAATGACTTTATGTAATTTTAAAGTTGGATACAATATAAGCTTTTGGAAAAAAACATGACTGGATGGTATTCACCCAAGAATTCTAAGGGACTTAAAGGATGAACCTGAAACTGCAGCACATGTGTAATACTATTACCAAATACAGCACTTGAAGTAGGTGTAATTGCTTAAAAGCTGGTAAATTGCCTGCCTGACTCTAGAAACTAAGGACCTCCACATTTACAAACTGATAAAACACACTTTTATGCTTACTGAGCTTGTGTAATGCGTGAAGATTAGGATCAGTGAATACTTAGGCAAGTTAAACCTGCAGGGGAAGGTCAACAGAGTAGTATAAATGGACAAATTATATTTCACCTGTATATAAAGAGAAAATAAAGAACAAATTACATGGACTTTCAAAAAGCCATTGACAGGGTTTTAAATTCTAGTTTTTAAAAATTGGCAGACTTTTTAAAAATTACAGTGAATAATGTAACATTAAATTTACTACTTTAACCATTTTCATGTATACAATTCAGTAGTGTTAAGTATGCTCACATTGTGGTGCAACAGATCTTCAGTACTTTTGTATGTTGCAACACTGAAAACTGTACCCACTAGACACTAATTCTCCCTCTCCCTTCCCCCTAGTCATTGGTAACCATTTTTTAACTTTGTTTCTATGATTTTGATTAGTTTAGATTCTTCATATGAGTAGGATCCTAGAGTATTTGCCCCTTTGTGATTGGTTTCAATTAGCATAATGTCCTCAAGGTTTATCCATGTTGTAGCATGTGACAGAATTTTCTTTCTTTTTTTTTTATTGTACTTTTAAGTTCTGGGGTACATATGCACAACGGGCAGGTATTGTTACGTAGATGTACTCCTGCCATGGTGGTTTTCTGCACCCATCAAGCCGTCATCTACATTAGGTATTTCCCTTGATGCTATCCCTCCTGTAGCCCCCCACCCATTGACAGGCCCCAGTATGTGATGTTCCCCTCCCTGTGTCCAAGTGTTCTCATTGTTCAACTCTCACTTATGAGTAAGGACATGCGGTGTTTGGTTTTCTGTCCTTGGGATGGTTTGTTGAGAATAATGGTTTCCAGCTTCATCCATGTCCCTGCAAAGGACATGAACTCATCATTTTTTGTGGCTGCATAGTATTCCATGGCATATATGTGCCACATTTTCTTTAGTCTATCATTGATGGGCATATGGGTTGGTTCCAAGTCTTTGCTATTGTGAATAGTGCCGCAGTAAATATACGTGTACATATGTCTTTATAGTAGCATGATTTATAATCCTTTGGGTATATGCCCAGTAATGGGATGGCTGGATCAGGTGGTATTTCTAGTTCTAGATCCTTGAGGAATCACCACACTGTCTTCCACAATTTTCTGTCACAATTAGGTTGAACTAATTTATGCTCTTTTTTTTTCTTCTTTTTTAAGTTTGCATAATATTCCATTGTGTGTATATACCACATTTGCTTTATCCATTCATCTATAAATAGATGTCTGAATTGCTTCTACCTCTTGGGAGAAATGGACAGACTGTAAGAAGTGTTATCATGAATTCTCAGGGAATTGTTTTCTCTTTAGTAGTTGAAGGATAAGAGCCAAAAAAAAAAAGGAATAAAAAAGAACTAAATGAAAAACAAAAATAGAAGTATTCTTCATATGTAACTGTTAAGTCCAATCTTATTCATTATTTAACATTTTAATACATTTATTGGGCTGGGCACAGTGGCTCTCGCCTATAATCTCAGCACTTTGAGAGGCTGAGGTGGGCAGATCCCCTGATGTCAAGAGTTTGAGACTAGCCTGGTTAATATGGTAAAACTCCGTCTCTCCTAAAAATACATAAATTAGTCAGATGTGGTGGCAAACACATGTAGTCCCAGCTACTCGGGCTACTGAGGCAGGAGAATTGCTTGATCCCGGGAGGCAGAGGTTGCAGTGAGCCAAGATTGTGCCTCTGCACTCCAACCTAGGCAACAGAGCAAGACTCTGTCTCCAAAAAACAAACAAACAAAAATTTAACACATTTATTGATGAGGAGGCACAAAGTATAATCTCAAGTTTGTAAAGTTTTTCTGAGCAGTGGAACACCAGACTAGTAGGGCAAATTGGAGGGACATCTCAAAAGGTAAGTGGACCGATTATAAATGAATGTGTTTTCTTTTTAATAACTATCAGTCAGCTTATATTCCCTAAATTAGCATGTTCAAAACTGATCACCTGCCCCAGAGTGTAATTTTTTTGCCATTTTATTATAGAAATTTTCAAACATAACTTGAATTTTACAATGATACCAGTACATTTATCACTAAATTTCTGCCATTAACATTTTTATTATATTTGTCTTATCAAATATCTGTCCATCTATCAATCTACCAGTCACATTTAATTTTATGAGAAAATGCTGAACTTTTTTTCCATTTGTCAGTAATTTCTTCGTTTTAATTACTGAGTGATGTTACATTGAATGGCTCTAGTTATTTACTGTTTGATGGGCATTTTGAGTTATTTCCAATTCAGAGACTTTACAGACAAAGCTCTGAGAACATTTGAGTATGGTTTTTTGTGTGGACATGTTTTTGTTTCTCTTGAGTAAGTACTTAAGTGTGGAGTTTTTTACTTCTAGAATTTCAGTTTGGTTATTTATTATAGCTTTTATTTATCTGCTATTTGTTTACTTATTGTGAGCATATTTTCCTTTATACCACTGAGAATTGTTAAAATAGGAGCTTTAAAATTCTTGTCTGCTAATTCCAAACACTGGGTCATCTTGGAGTTGATCTCTGTTGATTGCCTTTTCTTTGAGAAATGAGTCACATGTTCCTCTTTCCTCAGATGTCAAGTAACTTAACATTGTTCAGACCATTAAGTAAATGTAGATGAGAACATTGTGACTATTATGTTGTTGAGACGCTGCATTTTATGTATCTCTAAACAGTGGTGATGTTTTTGTTTTAGCAGGAAATTACTTCGTTGTACTCAAACAGCGTACATACTCTGTCTATTGGGCAGCAGTTCAAATTTCAGTTCAATTTTTTTGGTCTTAGTAGGGCTGCTTAGAGTCTGCCCTACACATGTGTTGTTTAGAGGGTAGCCAGATACTCACGCAGAAATTACCCAAAGAATTCAGTTTCCCCTCTCTGGCTGTCTCTGAAATTTTCTCCTCGTTTAGAGCAGCTGCAGTTCCCATAAACTCTGTCTTCTGATTCTCCAACCTAGAAAGACCAAAGATTTTCTGATGCACCTTGATCCATCCAACCTGGCACAGAATGGGACTGGCCTCAGGCTAAGCGCTACTAAACAAAAACAAAAAATACTAGGAAACTCACCTAAATGCTGAAAATGATAGCAATAATGACAATTCCGTAGTGGTTTACTAAGAGAAACTAAGGTATTTGTTAGGCATATCTCTGAGTTTTGAGACCGGCAATTAAGAAAACAAACTTTCCATTTTACTTTAAAAGTTTATTCTCTACAGAGAGTTCATGAATCTGGAAAAAAAAAATTATTCTCAATCTTTCCATTTTACTTTATGAATCTCTTATCCAAAATGGTCTTAATTTTTTTCACCACTTGGTGGCAGTATATGTCCATCTTTTTTTTTTTCTTTTTTTTAATTAAACCTGTTGGGGGCTATTTGGAAATTCTGCTTATTTTTGACCTAGAGACCCAAAACTTTACATTTAGTTACCTTATTTTCATTAATATTTGTTATTTCATATAAAATGCCTGCAATCAACCAGATAGTATCTTTTTCTAGTCAAATTTAACGTATTTAGAACTTGGAGAATGGAGTATCAAAACAAAAATTTGTGTTCCATAATATGTATTCAGAGATATCTCAGTTATTGCACTAATTTCATAATTATGCCTACCAGAAATGTTGAGAATTTTAAATTCTGTTTAAACCAAAAACATTCAGGATTTTAAATTCTGTTAAAGCCACATTAAATCAGTAAAGCCACACAATTACACAATTAATTTGACTCTGCTTTTGTTTGTGTGAGATGAAAACTGTTAAAAAAATTTAATAGAAGGTTTTTTTTTGGAGGGGTGTGGGTTGGGGGGAGACGGAGTTTCGCTCTTGCCCAGGCTGGAGTGCAATGGCATGATTTTGGCTCACTGCAACCTCTGCCTCCCGGGTTCAAGCGATTCTCCTGCCTCAGCCTCCCAAGTAGCTGGGAGTACAGGCATGCGCCACCATGGCTGGCTAATTTTTCTATTTTTAGTAGAGAGGGGATTTCACCATTTAGTCAGGCTGATCTTGAACTCCTAACGTCAAACGATCCTCCCACCTTGGCCTCTCTAAGTATTGGGATTACAGGCGTGAGCCACTGCGCTTGGCCAGAATGTGATTCTTGACCTTTAAAAAGAAATTACTCTTTCTGAAGTGGCAGTTTTAGTGGATTTCTGGGATTTCCTTTTGTAATTTTTTCCAGATCTTTACTTATTTGGAAATAACGTCTAGATACTATTATAACACTGGAAAATAGGGCTCATCTTTTACTTCAAGTCTGGAGTTTATTTACAAGTGTCAGTAATGTAGTTTAATTCTAGCATATTTTGAGCTATATTATGTATATGATCTTGTGTATGGTACTTTATGTTTATAAAAGTGCTTATAGATAACTTTATTTCCTACTTATGAATTTTCTCTATTAGCAGGTCAAAATTTTGGTTGATCACATGCAAGTCAGCTATGTGTTGCTGTTTTGCCATTATAGAGTTAGTTCAGTATGCTTTTTCATTTCAAAAGGTTGTAATGTTAGAGATACAGTGTAAGGCATTAGTGAGTCCGCACTTAATAAAATTATTACATTTCGTGAGGAAATGGTGAAATATTTTTCTCTTATGAGAACTTTGGTAACTAGGAAGCAAGAAGAGTTTTGTCAAGATAACTTCCTTGTTTAGAAACTTACATTCTTTAAAAAATTCTGCAAGATTATCTTGAGGTTCATCTTAAGTATTCATGCGTAATTCAGTGAATTTTATTTGTATGAAAATCAGTTATTTCATTGATGAAACATTTGTTTATTAAAATTTTTATATTTTAGGGGGTATTAACTGTTTTCTGAGATTTCTTTTTATCTTATCCAAGGGATGAGCTTAAAGTTTCTTTATAAGGTACATATTTATAAGGATATCCATCAGTTATAATTATACTAGAATGCTTAACAGATTTATTAGTAAACGGTGATAGATTTTCCTCTTTATATTAAATTTAAAGTGCATAAGCACTGCTTAAAATTTAGATTCATAGCCACCGACATGGGTTCTATTTTGGTCTGAGGTGGAACTAAAAACCTCAATTTTTTTTTTTTTTTTTTTTTTTTGAGACAGAGTCTTGTTCT
>NW_012123376.1:2681660-2682073 GCF_000951035.1 Colobus angolensis palliatus | reverse complement strand
TATATTGGCTGGTCACCATGACTCATGCCTGTAATCCCAGCACTCTGGGAGCCTGATGTGGGTGGATCGCCTGAGGTCAGGAGTTGAAGACCAGCCTGAACATCGTGAAACCCCGTCTCTGCTAAAATACAAAAATCACCTGGGTGTGGTGACAGGCACCTGTAGTCCCAGCTACTTGGGAGGCTGAGGCAAGAGAATCACTTGAACCCAGGAGGTGGAGGTTGCAGTGAGCCGAGATTGCACCATTGCTCTCCAGCCTGGGTGACAGAATGAAACTCCATCTCAAAAAAAAAACAGAGAGAGAAATGTATATATTAATGCCATTTCTTGCCTCCAATGTAGATTTAAATTTTGTCTTGCATTTTAAACTCATTTATAATTCTTGCCTCTCTCCCACTGTGTGAGATTCTATT
>NW_012123376.1:2676665-2681610 GCF_000951035.1 Colobus angolensis palliatus | reverse complement strand
ACAGAATGAAACTCCATCTCAAAAAAAAAACAGAGAGAGAAATGTATATATTAATGCCATTTCTTGCCTCCAATATAAAATTAATATATTTTAATGTATTTAACAAATTCAAGAATATAAAATTGGAATCATACACTATTATGTTACAACTTGGACTTACTAAAATCCATCTCTTGCCTATACCTCTAAAATCTCTAAAAAATTGCTCCTTCACAAACCTGTTAAGTTTTTACAAATAATACAAATGACTTATGGATAAAAGTGCATGGGGGAAAAAAATTCGTGGAAAAGCTAAAATGAATGCAGTTTTAAGTATGACATTATTGGGAAGAAGCTTCATTTAGCTGATTGTTTTATACATGCCGTATTAAGAGACATAATCTTTTAAAGAGTAATGAGACTTTTTTTTCCTTTGCTACTGTGTGTATAATCTTTAGTAAATCTAGGAGCTTTTAAATTTTAGGGACAAGTTTTGAAGGGCTTTTTGGGTTTTGAGATGAAATTTTGAACCCAGTGGCCAGAAGGGTGTATCACTACATTATGGCAGGGAAAAACTCAGGAGGGAACTTACCAAATACCTTGGTTTAAATCCAGAGATACCATGATAACTTCGTTCTCTTGATCTGCATAGTGTTTCTCAAGCCAGATTCCACAGATGTGTTTTGGAATATCTAAGAGTTCTTTTTGATAATTTTTAATTTTATTTAATTTTTTTAATGACCTCAGAAATTAATAGATGCATATGATGGTTCATCTCGATGAATAATTTATAATAGAGTACTATCACTATGATGTCATTGCCCATGTTTACATTTAATTTTGTCATGGCATTAGCACCACAGATGACAATTTTAAAAAACAGTAGTCAATTGTCCAGGCACAGTAGCTCACGGCTGTAATCCCAGCACTTTGGGAGGCCGAGTCAGGAGGGTTGCTTGAGCTCAGGAGTTGAAGACCACCCTGGCCAACCTGGTGATACCCTGTCTCTACCAAAAATACAAAATCTCCAGCCTGACCAACATGGTGAAACCCTATCTGTATCAAAAAATACAAAAAACTAGCTGGGTGTGGTGGTGCAGGCCTGTAGTCCGAGCTACTCGAGAGGATGAGGTGAGAGAATTGCTTGAACCTGGGAGGCAGAGGTTGCAGTGAGCCAAGATTGTGCCACTGCACTCCAGCCTGGGTGACAGAATGAGACCCTGTCTCAAAAAACTACCAAAAAAACCCCCCAAAACCAAGAACTTCGCCCGGTGCGTGGCACGCATCTGTGATCCCAGGTAGGAGGATTGCTTAAGCCTGGCATAGGGGTCAGGGAGCAGAGGTTGCAGTGAGCCAAGATTGCAGCACTGTATTCCAGCCTGTGTGACAAGGTGAGACTCCGCCTCAAAAAAAAGAAAAAGAAAAGAAAAAAAGAAAAATAAGAAAGAAATAGCCATCAACTTAATTTATAGGATGGGTATTTCAGCCAAATAAAGGCCAGGTGCTATCATGCATTACTATGAATAAAAGTTTCACAGTTCAAATAGAGAAAAATGATGACAATATAGAGTCATCACACTACTGAGCATAGTCTTGCCAAACTCAAAATTAAATGAACTCCTGCTAATTTTACTGTTTTAAGGTTAGATTATATAGTCAACATTACTGAATAGAATAAGATTGCTGTTTAGGGTTAGTTGAAAGGAGGAAGTAAAGGAATTCTAGGAGATGAAAATGTGAATGCATTTCATTTTTCCTTCCTTTTCCAGTTCAAATTATCCCCCTCTCAACTGTCTTCTGGCAGGCAGCTGGATCTGAGTAGAAGTCTTGGGCTTTGGGAAAGCTAGTGTTCCAGTTACATATTGCTGCATAACAAATCACCCTAAAACTTGCTGTCTGAAAATAATTTATTTGTCACAGCTCTGAAGGTTGTTGGGTTCAGCTGAGTTTTTCTTACTTCACTAAGGCTGGGGTCATCTGAAGTTTTCTTTAGTCACTGGTTTGGAGCCAGGATGATATGACCAAAACGTCACTCCCTTTCCATTTGGCCTCTTCATGTGATCAGTTTAGGCGTCCTTCAGCATGGCAGTCTCAGGGCATGGCAGCTGGCCTCCTCCAAAGCAAGCATTCAACAAACTCAGGCGAAACTTAAAGACTTCTTAGGATGTAACTTCAAAATCCCAGAAAATTGCTTCTCCCACATTCTTTTGGTTAAGCAGATCATTAAGAGGAATAGACGCACTTCTGAATTAGAAAATAGCTTCTTGCATACAAGGGAAGAAGTCGATAGAGACCGTCTTGGAGATAGGCTACCAAAATTTGAGATTTCTCTCCCCTAACTTGAGTGAAAGCCTAGAAAATGTGAGAGAGCCCCGAGCAAGAGCAGAACAGATTATCAGCAGAGCTCGGCCTATACAAATCTGTGGATTACTCCCTTTACTCCTCACCCCAAATAAGGTGGATAAAGTCTCCTTTGCCTCCACTAGGTGAGGGAATGGATATACAGTGTAAAAGAAGGACTCTCATATTGACCTTCAAACCAAGCCCATCTCTATTTGTTTATAGGAAATATGCTTAATGCAAATTGATAAAGATTGAAAAATGGGCCAGGTGCGGTGGCTCACGCCTGTAATCCCAGCACTCTGGTAGGCTGAGGTGGATGGATCACCTGAGGTCTGGAGTTCGAGACCAGCCTGGCCAACATGGTGACCCCCATCTCTACTAAAAATACAAAAATTAGCTAGGCGTGGTGGCAGGTGCCTGTAATCCCACCTACTTGGGAGGCTGAGGCAGAATTGCTTGAACCCAGGAGGTGGAGGTTGCATTGGGCTGAGATTGCACCACTGCACTCCAGCCTAGGTGACAAAGCAAGACTGTGTCTCAAAAAGAAATAAAAAATAAAAAATAGTTACTTAAATAATTTTAAGAAAAAAATTATATAATAAATTTTAAGTACAGATTATATAGTTTCTATTTTTTATCATAATTTAGTGAAACCAGAGGTAAAAGGTGAGGAGGAATAAACTTATGTGGCAATTAGAAACATATCTTTTGGATCAAACAGGAAAGAAAAACTGAAATAAAGCAATTAAAATGAGAACATTTTTGGATCAAAATTCTTAGACACATTTAAAGCTATGCCAAAGGCAAATCGATAGCCTTGAAATGCCTTTGTTATTTAAAAACAGATGAAAAATAAAGACATGTAGTACTCATCTTGAGAAAGCTGGAGAAAGATAAGTAGAAGTAAGGTGTTTGGAATTAATTGACATGAAGTAAGGGAAAATACATACAATTCTGCGGCAATAAGCTTGAAAACAAAAAGGAAAGTGATTGTGCCAACAAAATATAGATTACTAAAATTGACAGAGTGAGAACTTGAATTAGAACAGTTACCATAGAGGTATTACAAAAATGAGTAAAAGTGTACAACTGATAAAATTACCAACAGGTTCACAGATAGATTACCCCAAATGGGTTCACAGTTGATTTAAAAAGAGACAGCTAGTTCCACTTACTTATACTCTACCAACTATTGAAAAAGAAAGTTCCGAGAAAGAGTCTACAAAAGCAAAATAAAACATTTAGGCCAATTTTACTTACTACTACAGATGTAAAAATTTGAAATAAAATGTTAACAAATGAACTTTACCATTGTATCAAAAGAATAATACTTATGATTAAACAGAATATATTCCAGCACAGAAAGCATAATCCATTGCATCAGCAAATTAAAGGGGAATAGCTTCACGAACATATGGACATATCAGATATGTGCTGGAATATATTGCAACAGCAATTAGTGTTGAACGCTTAAGATTGTATCGCTTTCTTCATATGAGTTTGTTACCTTATGAATGAAATATTTCCCCCCACATTCATCTCTAGCAAGAAAATAAATTGATTCATATGACGAAAACTAAAATCTTGGAACATGGAAGCATCATACCTTAAGTAAGACAAGCTCATTAAAATAGCAATTTTTATGATTAACATATTAATCAAATGTAGTTAAGTTATAGTCTCATTTTTTTTCCTGATAATTTGTAGGGTTGTTGGAAGGAAGAAGTGTGGTATAGGACTTTATTCTTTCTATCAACTTTGTTAATACTTTTTAATTTTATTGATTTCTATTTCCAGACAGGGTCTCAGTCTATCATTCAGGCTGGAGTGCAGTGCCATGATTACACCTCGCTGCAGCCTTGAACTACTGGGCTTAAGCCATTCTCTCACATCAGCCGCTTGAGTAACTGGGACTACAGGCATGCACCATCACACTTACTACTGTTAAGGCTTATCTCAGTTACTCAAAAGGCATGGGAAACCATACTTTTCTTGCATTGATAAATTTGGGGGTTAATAAGTGATACTTTTAAGATAATTTAGCAACTTGGTCTCTTTAACATTAAGACTTAAATTTGTTTGGTTCAAACATATTTGCGTCAATGCCTGTTGAGAAGCCAGTATTTCAAATTTGTTATGGTAGTTTGCTGAATAAAATATTGGCTATAAAAGTTGCCTCACAGTACATCAGTGTAGCATTTTGCAGTGGTGGAGTCTGCTAGACCCATGAGCTAGGGGGTGATGTCTTAATACTAGTAATAGAGTGTGTAGTACAATAATGACCACATTATTATAAAAATAAATGAGCCAGTGAATCAGTGTACACACACTGCAGAAGCATCAGGTAAGTCCAGAAAAGTTGACTTGCTAGAGCAATAAGTAGGAGAGACAGAATCTGAACCCATGTTTGTTATTCCAATCTAGGGTCCACCACATGTGATGAAAGTTACCTTTCTTCATTCTCGAGTTTTATTGGGCGTGGTGGCTCATGCCTATAATCCCACTTTGGGAGGCTGTAGTCGCAGCACTTTCAGGGCTGAGGCGGGCGGATTGCTTGAGTCCAGGAGTTCCATACTGCTCTGGACAACATGGCAAAACCCTTTCTCTACTAAAAATACAAAAA
>NW_012123376.1:2661742-2676070 GCF_000951035.1 Colobus angolensis palliatus | reverse complement strand
AGTCAAAATTTTTTTTGAAAAATTTCTTGAAGATTTTAACAATGACAAGAGTTGTCTCTGGCAGCAAAACAGACTTCATTGTGACTTCAAGGGACAGCCTATAGCAATCAAAGCTTAATTAGGTTTCTTGTTCTTTTCAGTATTTAATTGCTTGGATTAGATTATTGATAATGTGAAACTTGAGGGAATTCTGACAAGTGAATTCTCAGTTTTCCAGAATAGCTAACCAACTATTTCTTACCATTCACTGAACTGTTGTCCAATGTAAACTGCTTCAGATTTGAACCTTAAGGTAAATATCACTATATCCTATTTCCAATTTCTGTAGTTGTCCTCCACACAGGCAGGAGTTCTTCATTTATTAAAGATTTATTTTGAGATACAGGTTACTGCTTTCTTCTCAGTTTACATCATGGGAGAGACAAAAGACTTAAATGAAGTTTAGAAATTCATTACATCCATAGTAATTGCCTTTTATTGAGAACAGACATTGAGACTTGACTGTTATTAGCCCATTTACTATGATGTAGAAATTTTCTGTTAGAAAGGGCTGATGACTGGAAATTTTATGTGTCTATTTCTTTATGTTTGAAAAGTTTACCTTTTTTGCTTCTTTTGTTTTAGTCTATTTAATGTCCTCTTTTGTTCCTCTTCTTCCGCAGACATTAATTGCAAACCTTCTATGTGATAGGCAGAGTATTAGTTACTAGGATTATAGAAAACTTCCTTAAGATGTGGGAGACAAGTAATGGCTGCCCACAGCACATGTGATACATTTTTCTGACAGGTAAGAATCAGGTGTTGTGAAAAAATAGGATAAACTCTAGGTTAGAGCTGGAGCTGTCTTCTCACAAACGTTGATGCTAAGCCCAAGCCACGGAAGGATGCAGAGGAGGATACAAAATAGTCTTTTCTACTCTCTATAGCTTTAACCACGGTGCTACGTAGTCATGGGGTTTATTTTGAGGGAAGATGCTATTTTTCCTGTTTCCAATGCTATGTCTTACTCTATTTTAATTGCTCACAATAAGTGCAGGAGATTTTAAAATTCAAAATACAAAAGTAATAATTTTATTTAAGGGGAAATTTTCTGATTGAAAAATTGTAAATAAAGTGCTGGTCGAATATATGCATTTCTCTACTGCACTTATACTTGCTTCTGTTTATACTTGCACATGGTATTTATATTTAAAGAAGATTTATAAAGATATACATATATGAGATATGCTATATATATAATATTAATAATCTACTCTGTATATTCTCCTCTGGAACTGCTCTCTGAATATCCTGAATATTTCAGGGTCAGATTATCTTTATCTTTTTAGATCTTTGCAGTTGCACTCACAGAAAACACTGCTTCTTTGGGAACTCGCCATCTGGATACCCCACCTTACAGTATTTCTCATTTGCAGACCACTGGGACATTCTTCTTTGTTTACTGAAAGCCCTGCTCTAGATTTAGTCTTCCTTTCCACTTCAGCTGCTACCTAGGTTACTTATGTGATTAATTTATCTATAGCCTTGGCCTTGAATTTTATTGATCTCATCTCTAGTGATTGCCTTTTCTCCACTTTAACACTCAGTCTTATAGCCCACATTTGGGTCCTTGTCACCCAGAACTGAGTTACTTCTGAAGTTATCAGTTCACTTCGATCCACTAAACATCGTATTTCCTATATTTTTATGTTTTCCCATTGTCTGCTTTCAACTTGTCTTTAACAGAATTTCCAATCCATATTATTTATTTCTTTATCAGTCCTTTCCTAAATTTATTTTCTTCCCTCACCACGTTATCAGTCTTAAAAACTTTTTTTTTTTTTTTGCCAGTATCCTCTAATTCCTCTCCCAGCTTTCTTTTTATCAAACCATACTGAAAAACTCTCAACTCTTTATTTTTCTAGCTGAGCACTACTGGCAAAAATCACAAGCAGTAACAAGCACTGTCAGTTTATTGTTATCAGCCTCAAATGGACCCACACAATTGGTCATAATTCTATTATTTCTAGTTCTCTCATTTTTCGCAGAGGTTACTAAGGCAACCAGCCACTCTTCTTACATCTCCAGTTTTCCACATTTCTTGTCACATTCAGCAGATGACTTGGCATTTCATTTCACAGAGAAAGTGGAAATCCTCAGATGAGAACTCCCACAGTGTCCTTCCACCAAATCTACTCACATCTGCACTCATTCTGGTTTGTTTGTTCTTACTGTTTATAATGGAAAGAGTCTTGCCCTCAAGGGGTGGGAAAATCATATGCCTCTAGAAACCAGGTGGATAATATAAATATGTGAAGCCTTAGGGTAAGAGTAGGCTGTGGCCTATAGCAAATTGATAAGAGCTATCTAAAATATTCAAGTTGTTAATACTCTGTATCAGCTGGAAAAAAGCCTGCCTTGATGAACATGGCCTCTGATCTAAGACTAATCTCCACATCTCAGCTGTGGATCCCATATCCTGAAGCCTTTTTCAGAAGTATGCTTCATTCCCCTGAATATGCCCCCTTTTCTCCAAGAGTAATTCATCTTTTGCTATTAGTTGTTTCTTATCAATATTTGAATGTTGTCAAGCTTGTTTCATCTTTTAAAACCTTCATTGACCCTGTTTTCTTCTCTGGCTACTAGATTTTCTCCACTTTTACTGTTAAACTGTAGAAAGAGTTGCCTACTGATTTGGATTTGATAAACTTAGGTTAGAGTCCTCACTCTACTACTTATGAGCTCTGAGACTTTCCAAGCCTCAGTTTTTTTCATCTGTGAAACTGGGGATAATTTTTACATCCCATCATAAATTTAAGTATTAAGTCAGACAATGTATATAAAATAGCCAAAAACAAGCACATAATGAGTATTTAGATATATTTGTTTTAGTCCCTGGCACTCTACCTTCTGCCCCTACCCTTGAATACTCTAAAGGCTTTTTGTTGGTTCTCAGTAGTATTTCTTAGTACCAATCAGTAGTGTTTCTCAATATTATTGACTGCTTCAAAGCACTGTCTTCCACTGTTTTTCCTGACACACACCCCTGGTTTACCCATTGTTTCTGCGAATACTCCTTTGGGTTTTTTGGGATATCTGTTTTTTGCCCATCCTTTAATGTTTATAATCCTTGTATTTATTTTCCTCCAAATTCTGTCATGGCGTTTGTACAGTTATTAAAGTTGAACTGTTAATTTGGCTGTGATCTCTTTGGAAGCCAAAGCAAAGAGGAAGCATTATAACAATATTAATTTATAGTTAATCAGCATTTACTATGTTAGGCATTTTTATAAGTGCTTTACATGTATTACTTGATATATGCCTCATGAGAACTCTGAGGTAGGAGACCAGAATAGAGAGGTAAACTAACGTGCGCAGAGTCTTACTGCAGGAATTCAATTTTAGACAGTTGAATTCTGGAGCTTGCCTTCCTAGCCATAACACTACGTTCTCTTCCAAAACAGTGACCTGATTAATGGTGTTTAGAAGGGTAACGCGTTCTTCAGAAGAACTAGAGATTCTTGTAGGACTTAGGTCCGAAATGATGTATGTGATGATCCTTCAGGAGGTGATAGCGTATCCTCAGCTGTAATCCCTTAATAAGTACCATGGTAACATTCCATTCTCATGGAAAACTTCAGCGTAGAACAAGAACATAATACCATACCAAAGCAAAATACACTGAATATAGTTTTTCTGTAATTGCTTCTCTTAAATAGCCCTTCGATAGAAATTTGGGTACTGAAATATCAAAGTTGTATTTCATAGTTTAAAAAGGACAGAATTGTCTTACTCATCTTTGTATCTGTAGTGCCTCATCCAGAACCAGTCACACAGAAATGATCCAATCAGTATGTGTGGAGTGAATATGACCTGATTTGGCTGGTCAGCTACTTAAGCAGTAATGACTTCACACAGGATGCATTTAACATGCCAGCTTCTGAAGGTGGAGTTGATGATTGTTTGCAAGATTGATGAGTTCAAAGAAGGAAAATAAGTAGGAATTTAGTCCCATCTCCTTCCCCTCCCAGCTTCCCATATTTAATCATTTCTTTATTGTTCTTTATTTCATTCTTATTGTATACCTGGCAATGTTTAAAGTGGTGGAGGTCCAGCAGTGAACAAGACAAAATCCCCACCCTTAAGATGTTTACACTTTGGTGAGATAAAGAGAAAACTAATATGATAGTAATGATACAGTGAGATCAGTGCTCTGAAGGAGACAACATTTAGATTATATGCAGGTATTCAGGCAGTGGGAACAGGTTAGAAGAAGCATTAGTGAGTTCAGAGAACTTCAGATCTCCATTAGATTTGGAAAGTGAAGTGTGAATATTAGGAATGGTGAGAAATGGGGCTTGTAGTAAGCAGCACCAGATTGTAAAGAATCTTGTGACCAGCTTTAAGGTTTTTACTTCCATTGCTCTTCCCGTATCAGCAATGCCTTTCTTACATGCTGCTGGCATGGGGAGAGTAGAGGGAAGAACAGTGTAAAGACGTGTTTCGAGGGTCACACGATTCCTTTTTTGCTGAATACCAAAATTGGAACTGCGTGATTAATCTATTCAGTAATGATTTTTCATTGTAGATACTGATATCCATATGACTTTTCATCTCTAAATTGTAAACTCAAGAACAGGAAGTGTATTTTATTCACTTCTGTATCTTTAGCATCTGATAGTAACTCAGTAAATGTTTTTTAAAAGCCATTTAATATTTGTAATCATTTTATGTTTTAGCCTAGTAACTAAAACATAGTTGTTGTATTTTTTAATTTGAAACACAGTTTAAGTTTTAAACAACTGAGTTTACAGACCACTGTGAAGATTACTTGCCTTTGAGTAGGGAAAAACTACTAAATTTAAAAATCGAGGAATTTTTTTTGTTGTTTAATTACAGGGACAATCACAGCTCGACAGAAGACTTCAATACAGAATTTGGTCAACTATTTTAAGTGTTTAGTCTGAAATGTGTTATTATTCCTTTGATTTGTAGACATATGAGGAAGATAGAAAAAACTACTCTGAAGTTCAAATTAGATGTCAACGTTTGGCCTTAGAATTAGCAGACACAAAACAGTTAATTCAGCAAGGTGACTACCGCCAAGAGAACTATGATAAAGTCAAGAGGTAAGTAGTTAAAATGGCTGTGGTAGTAGTTCTCCATTTTAACGTGCATCAAAGTCACCTGAGTTTTTACCAACAATCAATTGTTAATTTTACTTTTCATCTTCTTCTTTGCACAAGTGCATGCAGTTTTAGCAGTTTGTTGGGTTTATATTGTATTTTTATATTGGTTGTTTTTGTTTTATTTAGATGTCACTGCTGTCTTAAAATGTAAACAAAGATAGAAACCCAATAAAATCACACGTGTGTAAATATTTTTTCAGTGTTGTTTGATGATTGTTTTTATGTAATGGAATCAATTTAAATGCTTAACAGTTTTCCCTGAAGTTTTTTTCAGCTGTTCCTTCCTGACAGAAGACACATACTCTCTCAAAAAAAAAAAAAAAGACACTTTCTGAGAATATGTTTCCTAATATTTGCTACTAAGTAGCTATAACAAATACCTTTGTTTAACTGGAATATTCTTTTCTGTTGTTTGTTTGGTAATTTAATGAGCTACTACTTAGCTGTGTGTCCCTGGTACATCTCTTTTCATTCTGAGCCTAAGTTTCATCTTTTATGAGATGTTGCTAATACAGATAGCTGTACTATATAAACTAAGATCAAATAAATATTTATGAAAGCCTTTAAATATATATGTACTGTGTATGTAATATAAATGGAATGACCTTACCTTAATTGTTCACGCCACCTGAAATAATTCTTAAAATGTGGTAGTCACTCAGTGAATATTTGTTAAATGAATGAATGAATTATTTAAATTGCATAATTTAAATTATAAATTACATAATAACATATGTGAATTTGCAAAGATTTATGGATAGAAGATTGGCATTTCTACTCCCATTATGATTGACACATGGTATTTCTTATGTATGTGGTATTATGCCAAAATATGATAATTATTGGAGCTTTAAATCCTTGAGAGCTCTTCTCAGTGGGCTCTAGAATAAAGCTGGAGTTCAAAAGAAGCATTTAAAAATTAAGTAGAGGCATGGTGGCACATGCCTTTAGTCCCAGCTGCTTGGGAGGTTGAGGTGGGAGGACTGCTTAAGCCCAGAAGTTCAAGGCTGCAGTGAGCTATGATCATGCCACTGCACTCCAGCATGGTGGCAGAGTGAAACCCCATCTCTTAAAAATATAAAATAAAAAAGAATAAAAATTAAATAGATTGTGATGCTAAAATGATACCAGTTGGTATTTTGATGTCCCCACTGCCGCTATCAATGACTGATACAATACAAAAAGGGAAAACTAAAATGCGCAGTCATCAGAATAATCCACCAGGGCCATGGATGCTCAATGAAACAAGATGAGTCATGAGTTGTTAATTACTGAATTTGGGTGATGGGAGCATGGGTGTTCATTATATCACCTCTATTTTTACATATGTTTTCATTTACTATAATAAAAGCTTAGGAAGGAAAAATGTAGCCTTGATCAAAAAGCTTGATAAGCATCTTTATGGTAGAAATTTAATAGTAAAACAAAAAAGGACTAAAACTATGACCCTTTTTAGTTCACTCAGTAGAATGAATGAGTTTAAAAACATAGACAGGTCATGAAATATAAGATAAACTGGGGAAGAAAAAACAAGCCTTTTATGCCCTGGGTAAATTCTCACAAATGTACAAAAGAAACAGGTGTGTGGATGTTAATTGTGTCATTATTAAAATAAATCAAATGCTTTTCAGAAGCAGAATGGAAAATAAATTGAGATTTATCCTGCAATATAGTTTTATATAGCAGTTAAAATCATTAAATTAGGTCTGAATGTATCACTTTTTTTACTAGTAGTTCCTTATTTTCTGGCATAACATAATGTTCCTAGTTTTGGTTTTTGTTTGTTCGTTTTGTAATTTCATTGCCTCAGCTTTTTCTCTAAGAAGTCTTGATCTCTTTTAATGGGGAATGCTATTTAGAAATTAAGATTTGGATGCTGTGGTCATGGCTACATTGGTCATTATTTCTAGGCCCTTTGAGTAGGCAGAGACAGTAGAGGGAGAATGAGGAGGAGGCTTAACACACTATGGATGAGATCATACTGATACTTCTTTTTTTTTGAGACGGAGTATCACTTTGTCACCCAGGCTGGAGTGCAGTGGCGTGATCTTGGCTCACTGCAACCTCTGCCTCCCAGGTTCAAGTGATTCTCCTGCGTCAGCCTCCCGAGTAGCTGGGACTACAGGTGTGCACCACCATGCCCAGCTAATATATGTATATTGTTTGTTTGTTTGTTTGTTTTTGTTAGTATAGACATGGTTTCACCATGTTGGCCATGGTTGGCCAGACTGGCCTTGAACTCCTGACCTCAGGTGATCTGCCCACCTTGGCCTCCCAAAGTGCTGATATTACAGGTGTGAGCCACTGCACCCAGCCCACGTTGATACTTCTAATTCCAATTCAACACTGCAACAGCCAGTTTGAAGAGGTGCCAACTGGCTAAATATGGCAAACTTGAATATCACAATAAATAGTGACAATGATGAATTATAGTCCATTGAATAGAATAAGAATTTTTAAGTACAGGCTAATAATAAATACAGAAAGAGGATCTTAAATTTTTTTTATTTTTTATTTTATTATTATTATACTTTAAGTTCTAGGGTATATGTGCATAACGTGCAGGTTTGTTACATATGTATACTTGTGCCATGTTGGTGTGCTGCACCCATCAACTCGTCAGCACCCATCAACTCGTCATTTACATCAGGTATAACTCCCAATGCAATCCCTCCCCCCTCCCCATGATAGGCCCTGGTGTGTGATGTTCCCCTTCCCGAGGCCAAGTGATCTCATTGTTCAGTTCCCACCTATGAGTGAGAACATGCGGTGTTTGGTTTTCTGTTCTTGCGATAGTTTACTGAGAATGATGGTTTCCAGCTGCATCCATGTCCCTGTAAAGGACACGAACTCATCCTTTTTTATGGCTGCATAGTATTCCGTGGTGTATATGTGCCACATTTTCTTAATCCAGTCTGTCACTGATGGACATTTGGGTTGATTCCAAGTCTTTGCTATTTTAATATATCATCTTTACCACTTTTTAAGTGTACAGTTCAGTGGTAATAAATATATTTATATCCTTTTTGGGAAAGAGGATCTTTACGGTTGAATGCCAACCAATAAATGTATATGCATGTAAGAATGACCATTTTGTAGCCGTATAATAATACTGATTCAGAATCATCATTGGAATATAAAACCATCAAGTAAAAGTATGTTAGGGAATAGGATATTTACATAAAGCATCTCTTCACAATTATTAATTTTAAAGGGCAAAAGGATACCTTTATAGTTAAACTCTGGCAGATACTACCTTAACCTAGTGATCAAAGTTACTATCACCAATAATGGGATAAACTGACATCACATACCTCAGTACATCTTCATATAATACACTGAGAATGCATTTCTCTATCTGAGAATCATTTCTGTAGTATTCCTGCCCAAGTGCCTAACCTGAATCTAATAATAAAGAAACTTCAGACAAGTGAAAATTGAGGAACATTCTATGATGCAGTTAGCCTGTGCTCTATAAAAAGTCATATAACACTAGGAAAACTAAGAAGTCTTAAAGGTTAAAGGAGACTAAAACCACATGACATCTAGCTGCATGGTAATAGATTACAATATTATGTTAATAGATCCTTGGATTACTATTATGGTAATAGATCCTTGGCTCAGGGAAAAAAATATTTCACAAAGGGCATTTTGGGAGACAGTTGACAAAATTTGGAAATGGATTATATGTTAGATAATAATATTGTCTTAGGGCTAAGTCTCCTGAGTATGATAATTATACTGTGATTATATAAGAGACTATCTTTAACCTTAGTAAATTCACACTGATTTATTTAAGGATAAAGGGACCTAATGTCTCAGTTGAGGAAACAAGTGCACATGTATGAGTATGTGTGTGTCGGTATGTATACACATGTAGATACATGACCCTTGACCAACACGGGGTCCACTTATATTCAGGTTTTTATCAGCGTAACACCAATTGAAAATGCAATTTTCACAAGATGTGAAACCTGAATATACAGAGGACTGACTGTTTGGTGGGATCTGCAACAACTGCAGGACTTCAGCATGTACAGATTTGCGTATTCAGGTTGTGGGGGTGGGTCTGAAACCCATTCTCTACATATACCATTAGACAGCTGCATATATTCACATATATTAACAAGAGAGAGGAATTGAAGAAATATAACAAAGTAATATTTAGTTAATATTACAAAACAAATACAACACAGTATTAATGATTGGTAAATAAAAGTATTAAAAAGAACCAGGCTGGATACAGCGTGTCATGTCTATAATCCTAGTGCTTTCAGAAGCGCAGGCAGGAGGGTCACTTGAGCCCAGGATTTTAAGACTAGCCACGGCAAGACAGCAAGACCATCTTTCCAAAAACAAAAACAAAAAAATTAAATTAGGCACATGGTGGCATGCACCTGTAGTCCTGGCTATCTGGCAGGCTGAGGCAGGAGGATCACTTGAGTGCAGTAGTTCAAGTCCAGCCTGGGTGACAATAGTGAGACCCCCCATCTCATAAAAAAAAAAAAAGTATAAAAAATGTTTTTTAAAAAATTGCATGTAAAAGCACAAAATGAAATTTTAATTTTTTAAATTAAAAATAATCTAAACATTCTAAAAATAAAAAAGCACAAAATACTTGTAGTATTATGTATCAGAATAGAAATACTGATAGTCATCTTTATTTATTGTGTTTGTATGTGATTGTTATTTGGTGCTTTGCTCAGCTTTTCTTCAATAAACATAGTATTTTGTTAACTAGAGGAAGAAAAGGCATTCTAAATGTTTTTAAAAAGCTGATGCAAAGGAAAGCAATTCCTAACAGCCCTCTCTTTGGAAATACCAGGTGGGTCAGTGAAATAAAGTGCAAAGGCACTACTTCTGACTGCAGGGAAGTAGTTAAGAGTTAGTAAATCGATTTCTCTGCTCCTTTTTAAAAATGTCTGTTGTAGGTTTTAGTCCAATTCTTGGTATAACTTTTTTGGGGAATTTGTCTTAAAATGGAAATTAAAATCTGGGTAATCATAAACAGTTTGTGAATGAAATAGTCACAATAATGCCTGCCTATGTATCTACTATGCAATCTGAATGATGAGTTGTGTTTTTTTACCTTAACTGAACTGAAAGCCTAGAGCCATGTATACATTCTTTAAAAGTTTTGACCTCAAGATAAGATTAAAGATGACTAATGAAAAAATACCAAATGTACGTTAGTAAGTTTTATTATTATGTAGTTTATATATTTATTCCTTAAAGGTGATAACTTGATTTTTATGTATTTGAACAAGGTCTGAAACAGAGTCCCTTCTAAATCTGAAAAGTAGATACTTTATAGTTCATGGAATTACACTCAAGCCCCATTGCTAGTGTCTCTATTCAGCATCCTCATGCATAGTCAACCCTTTTAAAGTGTTCACTGTAAAAGGGGATGTAAAATTTACATGTCTGTTGGAATTTTTTAATAGTGAACGTGATGCACTTGAGCAGGAAGTAATTGAGCTTAGGAGAAAACATGAACTACTTGAAGCCTCTCACATAATTCAAACAAAAGAACGAAGTGAATTATCAAAAGAGGTAAGCTTATGAATAGAGTCAACTTATATTAAATTGTATAGTATTAGTGAAAAAAATAGCCCGGAGTAGATTTGAGGCAGAGACATTTTTTTGGTTATGTAGTAGTTCCTCCCAAAAAGAGACTTTTTTTATTTTTTAACTTTTACTTTTTTTTTTTTTTGAGACAGGAGTCTTACCCTGTTGTCCAGGCTGTAGTGCAGTGGTGTGATCTTAAGAGTCTCACTGCAACCTCTGCCTCCCGGGTTCAAACGATTCTCCTGCCTCAGCCTCCTGAGTAGCTGGGATTGCAGGCTTGTGCCATGATGCCCTGCTAATTTTTACATTTTTAGTAGAGACAGGGTTTCATCATGTTGGCCAGGCTGGTCTCGAACTCCTGACCTCAAATGATCTACTTGCTTCGACCTCCCAAAGTGCTGGGATTACAGGCATGAGCAACCATGCCCAGCCCCAAAAAGAGACTTTTAGTAGCTATTTTTATATTTTAAAAAGTTGCATGCCAAGAATTAGCCCTTTTTAAAAGGAAAATTTTCATGTGAATGAAAACATGAAGGAAAGAAATTAATACAGTCAACATTGAAAAGTAAGATGGTATCACTCTGGATACTTTTTGTTTCTACATGTATGTAGGTAGCCACGTTACAGCAGACTGTTACTTTACTACAAAAGGATAAAGAATATCTCAATCGCCAAAACATGGAGCTTAGTGTTCGCTGTGCTCATGAAGAGGATCGCCTTGAAAGACTTCAAGCTCAACTTGAAGAAACCAAAAAGGCTAGAGAAGAGATGTATGAAAAATACATAGCATCCAGGCAAGATTTACATTATTCCCACGTAAATAGATATCAGTTAACACATTTTCTTTGAGGGAGCTCTTGGCTTTGGGGAAGATTAGTGATTTTTTTTTTAAGGTCTATAGGACAATATTAAAATAAGACCTAATTTTATTTTATTTTATGTTATTTTTTGATTTTGACATTTCTGCTTTCTGTTTGCATATGTTTACGTGGTATAATTTTCCCATGTGCCTTTATTTCAAAACTTTGTCATTTGGTTTTAGGCACATTTCTTGAATATAGTAATGAGCTGATGTATCTGTTAGGATAATTTGGATTGCAAATAATGCAGAAGAATTTAAAAAATGAAGTGAGATATGTTTGCTTTTTTTTTTTTTTTAATTATACTTTACGTTCTGGGGTGCATGTGCAAAATGTGCAGTTTTGTTACATAGGTATACACGTGACATGGTGGTTTGCTGCACCAATCCACCCGTCACCTACATTAGGTATTTCTGTTAATGTTATCCCTCCCCTAGCCCTTCACTCCCCGACAGGGTGTGTGATGTTCCCCTCCCTGTGTCCATGTGTTCTCATTGATCAACTCCCACTTATGAGTGAGAACAAGACAGTGTTGGTTTTCTGTTCTTGTGATAGTTTGCTGAGAATGATGTTTTCCAGCTTCGTCCATGTCCCTACAAAGGACATGAACTCATCCTTTTTTATGGCTGTATAGTATTCCATGGTGTACATGTGCCACATTTTCTTTATCCAGTCTATTATTGAAGGACATTTGTGTCAGTTCCAAGTCTTTGCTATTGTGAACAGTGCTGCAATAAACATACATGTGTATGTGTCTTTATAGTAGAATGATTTATAATCCTTTGGATATATACCCAGTAATGGGATTGCTGGGTCAAATGATAGTTCTAGTTCTAGATCCTTGAGGAATTGCCACACTGTCTTCCACAATGGTTGAACTAATTTACACTCCCACCAACACTGTAAAAGCATTCCTGTTTCTCCACATGCTCTCCAGCATCTGTTTCCCAACTTTTTAATGATTGCCATTCTAACTGGTGTGAGATGGTATCTCATTGTGGTTTTGATTTGCATTTCTTTAATGATCAGTGATGATGAGCATTTGTTCATATGTCTGTTGGCTACATAAATGTTTTCTTTTGAGAAGTGTCTATATGCTTTGCCCACTTTTTGATGGGATTGTTTTTTTCTTGTAAATTTATTTAAGTTCTTTGTAGATTCAGGATATTAGCCCTTTGTCAGATGGATAGATTGCAAGAATTTTCTCCTGTTCTGGAGTTTGCCTGTTCACTCTGATGATAGTTTCTTTTGCTGTGCGGAAGCTCTTTAGTTTAATTAGACCCCATTTATCAGTTTTGGCTTTTGGGCCCCTTGCTTTTGGTGTTTTAGACATGAAGTCTTCGCCCATGCCTACATCCTGAATGGTATTGCCCAGGTTTTCTTGTAGGATTTTTATAATCCTAAGTCTTATGTTTAAGTCTTTGGTTCATCTTGAGTTGATATTTGTTTAAGGTGTAAGGAAGGGGTTCAGTTTCAGTTTTCTGCATATGGCTATTCAGTTTTCCCAACAACATTTATTAAATAGGGAATCTTTTCCCCATTGCTTGTTTGTGTCAGATTTGTCAAAGATCAGATGGTTATAGATGTGTGGTGTTATTTTTGAGGCCTTTGTTCTGTTCCATTGGTCTATATATCTGTTTTGGTACCAGTACCATGCTGTTTTTGTTACTGTAGCCTTGTAGTGTAGTTTGAAGTCAGGTAACGTGATGCCTCCAGCTTTGTTCTTCTTGCCCAGAATTGTCTTGGCTATGTGGGCTCTTTTTTGGTTCCATATGAACTTTAAAGTAATTTTTTCCAATTCTGTGGAGAAAGTCATTGGTAGCTTGATGGGGATAGCATTGAATGTATAAATTTGGGCATTATGGCCATTTTCACAATATTGATTCTTCCCATCCATGAGCATGGAATGTTTTTCCATTTGTTTATGTCCTCTCATATTTCTTTGGGCAGTGGTTTGTAGTTCTCCTTGAAGAGGTCCTCCACATCCCTTGTAAGTTATATTCCTAGGTATTTTATTCTCTTAGTAGCAATTGTGAATGGGAATTAACTCATGATTTAGCTCACTGTCTGTTATTGGTGCATAGGAATGCTTGTGATTTTTTCACATTAATTTTGTATCCTGAGACTTTGCTGAAGTTGCTTATCAGCATAAGGAGATTTTAGACTGAGACGATGGATTTTTCCAAATAATACAATCATGTCATCTGCAAACAGAGACAATTTGACTTTCTCTCTTCCTAGTTGAATACCTTTTATTTCTTTCTCTTTCCTGATTGCCCTGGCCAGAACTTCCAATACTGTGTTAAATAGGAGGGGTGAGAGAGGGCATCCTTGTCTCGTGCCAGTTTTCAAAGGGAATGCTTCCAGTTTTTGCCCATTCGATATGATATTGGCTGTGGGTTTGTCATAAATAGCTCTTATTATTTTGAGATACATTCCATTGATACCCAGTTTATTGAGAGTTTTTAGCATGACGGGGTGGTGAATTTTGTCAAAGGCCTTTACTGCATCTATTGAGATAATCGTGGTTTTTGTGATTGGTTCTGTTTATGTGATGGATTACGTTTATTGATTTGTGTATGTTGAACCAGCCTTACATCCCAGGTATGAAGCCAACTTGATCGTGGTGGATAAGCTTTTTGATGTGCTGCTGGATTCAGTTTGCCAGTATTTTATTGAGGATTTTTGCATCGATGTTCATCAGGGATATTAGCCTGAAATTTTGTTTTTTT
>NW_012123376.1:2629623-2660489 GCF_000951035.1 Colobus angolensis palliatus | reverse complement strand
TTGATCTCTTTACTATTATGTAATGCCCTTCTTTGTCTCTTTTGATCTTTGTTGGTTTAGAGTCTGTTTTATCAGAGATTAGAATTGCAATTCCTGCTTTTTTTTTTCTGCTTTCCATTTGCTTGGTAAATATTCCTCCATCCCTTTATTTTGAGCCTCTATGTGTCTTTGCACATGAGATGTGTCTCCTGAATACAGCACACTCATAGGTCTTGACGCTTTATCCAGTTTGCCAGTCTGTGTCTTTTAATTGGGGCATTTAGCCTGTTTACATTTAAGGTTAATATTGCTATGTGTGAATTTGATCCTGTCATGATGCTAGCTGGTTGTATTGCCCATTAGTTGATGCAGTTTTTTCATAGTGTCGATGGTCTTTACAATTTGGTTATGTTTTTGCAGTGGCTGGTACCAGTTGTTCCTTTCCATGTTTAGTGCTTCCTCCAGGAGCTCTTGTAAGGCAGGCCTGGTGGTGACAGAATCTCTCAGGATTTGCTTGTCTGTAAACGATTTTATTTCTCCTTCCCTTACAAAGCTTAGTTTGGCTGGATATGAAATTCTGGGCTGAAAATTCTTTTCTTTAAAAATGTTGAATATTGGCCCCCACTCTCTTCTGGCTTGTAGGGTTTCTGCAGAGAGATCCACTGTTAGTCTGATGGGCTTTCTTCCCTTTGTGGGTAACCCGACCTTTCTCTCTGGCTGCTCTTAACATTTTTTCCTTCATTTCAGCCTTGGTGAATCTGACGATTATGTGTGTTGGGGTTGCTCTTCTCAAGGAGTATCTTTGTGTATCTTGGGGTTGGTCTTCTCAAGGAATATCTTTGTGATGTTCTCTGTATTTCCTAGATTTGAGTGTTGGCCTGTCTTGCTAGGTTGGGGAAGTTCCCTTGGATAATATCCTGAAGTGTTTTCCAACTTAGTTCCATTCTCCCCATCACTTTCAGGTACACCAATCAAACGTAGATTTGGTCTTTTCACGTAGTCCCATATTTCTTGGAGGCTTTGTTCATTCATTTGTATTCTTTTGTCTCTAATTTTGTCTTCTCTTCTTATTTCATTAAGTTGATCTTCAGTCACTGATATCCTTTCTTCCGCTTGATCGATTTGGCTATTGAAACTTGTGTATGCTTCATGAAGTTCTCATGCTGTGTTTTTCAGCTCCATCAGGTTATTTATGTTCTTCTCTATACTGCTTATTCTAGTTAGCAATTTGTCTATCCTTTTTTTCAAGGTCCTTAGCTTCCTTGCATTGGGTTGGAACATGCTCCTTTGGCTCGGAGGAGTTTTTTATTACTCACCTTCTGAAGCCTACTTCTGTCAATTCGTGAAACTCATTCACTGTCCAGTTTTGTTCCCCTGTTAGCGATGAGTTGTTATCCTTTGGAGGAAAAAGAGGCATTCTGGTTTTTTGAACTTTCGGCCTTTTTGCACTGGTGTCTCCCCATCTTTGTGGATTTATCTACCATTGGTCTTTGATGTTGGTAACCTTCAGATGGGTCTTTGAGTGTCTTTGAGTGGACGTGCTATTCCTTTCTGTTTGTTAATTTTCCTTCTGACAGGCCCCTTTGCTGCTGGCCTGTTGGAGTTTGCTGAAGGTCCACTGCCAACCCTGTTTGCCTGGGTATCACCAGCAGAGGCTGCAGAACAGCAAAGATTGTTGCCTGATCTTTCCTCTGGAAGCTTCTTCCCAGCAGGGCACCTGCCAGATGCCAGCCAGAGCTCTCCTGTATGAGGTGTCTGCTGGCCCCTACTGGGAGGTGTCTCCCAGTTGGGATACATGGGGGTCAGGGACCCATTTGAGGAGGCAGTCTGACCCTTAGCGAGCTCGAACGCTGTTCCGAGACATCCACTGCTCTCTTCAGAAACTCTTGGGCAGGGGCATTTAAGTCTGCTGAAGCTGCGCCCACAGGCACCCCTTTCCCCAGGTGCTCTGTCCCAGGGAGATGGGGGTTTTATCTATCTATTTTATTTTCTTATATGATATTCCTTTCTAGTTGGTTTTTTAAAAGACACTGTGGTTTTTTTCAGCAATACCAAAAGCCTATTTCTTTTAGATAGATATATGCTATGACTGTTTTGCTATTTGTGACATAATTTTTTAAATTCCTATGACTAATATCTCTATAGACGTATGTTTTAAAGGAAAGTATGAAAGTATCTCTATAGAAGTATATTTTAGAAGAAAATCTCAGTATGCTAATGATTTCCTGTGTGAAATGTAAAACAATTATGAGGAGGTAGTATCACATTCTGTTTTAACTTATATGCCCTTCAATGAGACTCCCTATGTTTTGGTCCTGCCTTCTTTCTTCTACTAGATGTGTAGAAGTTACTAAAGTACCTTAATACTAATAACTTTTATAACCCTTGAATTATTTTTATCAACATACCAAAAACAAATATGCTGGGTGCAGTGGCTCACACCTGTAATCCCAGCACTTTGTGAGGCCAAGGCAGGAGGATTGCTCGAGGCCAGAAGTTTGAGACTAGTCTGGGCAACATAGAAAATCCTGTCTCTATAAAAAAAAGTTTTTAAATTAGCAAGGCACAATGTCAAGCACCTGTAGTCCTGCTTACTCAGGAGGCTGGGGCAGGAAGGTGGCTTGAGCCCAGGAGATCGGGGTTACGTGATTAATGCGCCACTGTACTTCATCCTGAGTTACAGAGCAAGGCATTATCTCTTTAAGAAAAAAAGAAAAAATACTAAAACACAACAAATTTTACCTTAAAGGTAAAGGTAAATTTTACTTTTAAAGAGTTCACACATTCATAATTTTTTCCTACCTGTAGTAGTTTTTCATACCCTATATAATACTTTGACTTGGCTGAAAGATCATGGTGTGGCTGTGGTTGTCATGCTTGGAAGCAAAGGTTTCATAGACTTGGAGTCATTTCATTTTTATATTTTTGTTAATATTATTCATCTCTCAACATCATCCTACCAGATTATTATTTTTAAATGAAGGACATTCTCAGTTTTAAAATAAGCTTCAACCATATGCATTAAAACTACTAGAAAAGTGTTTTGGAAGATGAATAGTTATCCCACATGAATTACTAAGTTTTTATATAGTAATTAAGTCTTTTGGAAAATAATGTTTAACAGGTTGAAATCTTAGATCATACTGTTAGGAACAGTATTTTTAGGAATTATAAAATTTTATACATAATAGTTAAGTTTTTCAGGTAACATAGTTTATAGAGCATACTCGATGAAAGGTATTAAAATCTTATGTAGAGTACAAAAGCCTATTTGTTTCAAAAGAAAATTTATGGTTGTTCTTTTTGTCTCCTTCAGAGACCATTATAAAACAGAATATGAAAATAAACTACATAATGAACTAGAACAAATCAGATTGAAAACCAACCAAGAAATTGATCAACTTCGAAATGCCTCTAGGGAAATGTATGAACGAGAAAACAGGTAAAAAACAAAATGCTTGTGTGGTATCTTATTTATCTTGTGAGGTTATAGAAGCTTTATTGAAATTAAATGCTACTTCTGTTATATAATGTCTTTTTGAATACATTAAAGAAAATTTGTCATAAATAGAAATCTAAATATAATGAGAACGTGAAAGTTCTAAAGTCTTAGAACAAGATTTACTAGAGTAACCTTTTTGCTCTGTTATTCTTTTTTTTTTTTTTTTTTTAAGATGGAGTCTCACTGCACTGGAGTGCAGTGGCGTGACCTCGGCTCACTGCAAGCTCCGCCTCCCGGGTTCACGCCATTCTCCTGCCTCAGTCTCCTGAGTAGCTGGGACTACAGGCGCCTGCCAGCACACACGGCTATTTTTTGTGTTTTTAGTAGAGATGGGGTTTCACTGTGTTAGTCAGGATGGTCTCGATCTCCTGGCCTCGTGATCCACCTGCCTCGGCCTCCCAAAGTGCTGGGATTACAGGCATGAGCCACCGTGCCCGGCCTCCTGTTATGTCTTTTTTTAACACTAGTGACTTCTCTTTTTGCATTTGCTTCAGTTCAGATTGAAGACAGATGAAAAGTAAAGAGTACTGAGATACCAGTTCTTCCTGTATTATACCAACAATTTCTCCTGGAAACTTTTTAAAACTAGAATAGTAATTTGAAATATACACATGCCTCATTTAGCTGCTGGCTGTGAAAGATGTCATATTAGGTAATCCTGAAGTAATATCATTTTTATTCATGCAGTTACTTTTAGATCAGTAAATATTAGGCTCACCTAGTTAGTGATTGGTAGAATTCGGGAAAAATGAATACTATTTATTTCAGTGGCAGATATTTTTATGCCATTGTTATAGCGTGGTTTTTGAAAATTTATATTTTAATAAGAAAATTATTTTGAAATTGACTTGTGATACTAGTTTATCAGCACTGATTTGCTTATATGATATTTTGATTGTTGTCGGCAAGGCTTTAAATCAGACTTAATCTGTAATAGCATTGTAACATGTCATTTCTACTAGGAATATAGTAGCAGAAAATTTGGTACGTCCACCCCTCAATTCCAGAGAAAAAAGCTGCTATATTATAGTATTTGTAAGTTGGCCACTACTATAAAAACTATATATGTAGAATCATCCTTTGGTAGTAAATTAGCAAAGATATTTTTTAAATTACTGTTAAATTGTTATTTAATGTAGCAGATTGGTAGAGATGTTTATGCTGTTGCCTCTGAGGGGTATGATTTTGTTCTTGGGTTTCTTTGTTCTTGGGTAAAAGTGTTTGTGATAATAAGAGAGTAGATATACAGTTTATGACAGAACTTTTTTAGGATTTTTGCTAAATATGACTTAGTAGAAAGTCATAAAAATGACTTTCCTGAAAATCAGATGAGATTATTTTCCTCATAAATTTGGCTTGCATAGATCTTTTCTACCTGTTTGATCTTTTTTGAAAGTCTGCATTGGAAGTATATGCCAAAGGAAATTAACATGAACTTCACTGAATGCAAAAGAAATCATCCATTTGTGCATTCAGCAAATACTTTGTGATTATACTCTTCTGTTTTTTCTTGTTCTTCTCTTATTTGAGCTTTAAAATAATTATGTCATTTATAATCTAGGATTATATTTTCAATGAAAATAGCAAAGAATTTCAAAATATGAAAATTCTAAGTGATCATTCAGTACTATCTTAGCAGTAGACAAACTAAAAATATGCTTTGGGCACCAGCAAATACGTACGCATACCAGGAGAAAGTATACATGTTCTTAAAAAATGTTTTGACATATTAATTTTTAAAATAATATTTTTTATCTTGGAAAAAATAACACTTCTGCATTTGTTTACACTTAGTTTATATTTTAATATTTGAATATCCAATTACTAGTAGGAGAACTATAGTCTTTTCTGTGAATAAGGCTTTTGAAGTCCTAAGCTAGCCTTCATATGTTGAATCCTGAGAAAATAATTGTTCCAAGTAGCTCAAAGAAATATTGGACCACTCTTTAAATAGCATTATTTTTTACTTTAGTTACTATGTTATGATTGTTCTGTTTTTTGACCATATATTTTTGTATGTGTGTGTATAAAATAATAGATGTTCAGAGAAAATTTCCTAATGTTCATTAAATAAATAATTATAAAGAAGTAGAATAATGCAGCACTACAGAAATGTCCTTGAGACTCTTTCTGCTTAACTCCTTTCTTCCATTCTGCTATTCTGTTATGCTAATAACTTCCTTGCTTCTCCTTATACTTTTATTATCTGTGTTTCCAGTAAATAAACATGTCCGCACAATATAGTTTAGTTTTTCATGTTATATTAGTATCTTATCATATAAATGGAATTATGCTGTATACATATATATTTTTTGTGGCTTCTTCACGTAACCTTATGATTTTAAGATTCATTTGCTTTTGCACTTAGTTGTCCCTTCATGTTCATAACAAAAGTATGACAGTTTTATGAATGTACACGCGTAGGGCAGCAGAGTTATTAAGAGATTGGAGAGAGAATTCCAAAGACATTCTTTATCTTTGGCAAAATTTTACTTCGTCCCAGCCCTACATTAGAAAGGAGGATCCTGTACCTTGTGATTTACTTGCTCTTAGAGTTCAAAATGCAGACTAAAAGAAGAGGTGTATACCTATTATATGCTAAGCTTTATGTTGGAAAGTTTTACATTTGCACCCTGATATAATTTCCAGAGCAACAAATTAATGTATTTTGCAAATATTTATTGAAACCTACCATATGCCAGCTAAATGCTAGACATTATAGATAGTGGTGACCTTTGTCTTCACAAAGCTGATAGTCTAATGGAGGGTAAAGACAAATAGAGAAACAATTATTCTAAGTATGATAATGGTGGACAAAATGATAGGATAATAGATGAGACCATCTGTGTATCTAACCTAGTATTGGAAGGAATTGGGGAAGACTTCATAAATGAAGAACTGCCCCTTTTGACTGAAACTGCTATTAAAAGTAAAACTTCAGACACATTAAATTTAAAGTTTAATTGAGCAATGAATGACTTGCAGATCAGGCAGCCTCCAGAATCACAGCAGATTCAGAGAGACTCCAGGGGTGCCTCGTGGTCACAAAAATTTGTAGACAAAAAAAGTAAAGTGATGTACAGAAATCAGAAGTGAGATACAGAAACAGCTGGATTGGTTATAGGTTGGTGTTTAACTTATTTGAACACTCAGCAGTGTATGAATGGTTGAAGTATGGCTGCTCGGGTTGGCCAAGATTTAGCTGTTGTTCCAGGAACATACCCCCAAGTTAGGTTTTCTATCTTGTCTGCCTATTAAGTTAGATTGCAGTTCATCAATAAAGACGCAAATACAGAAGTACAGAATCTTTCTTAAGGCCATATTTAGTTTGCTTTAACACTATGAACTAAGGAAGGAAAGGGAATTGGGAGAATCAATATATAGCATATATAAAAGCCTGAAAGTAGGATAAAATTAAGCTTTTTAAACAAATTAATTTGGTATGGCTGAAGGATAGACTGAGAGGCAGGGAGTTAAAAGAGATGAAAGAGAAGCAGCAAATGGGCCCAAAGAACGCATTTGGACCATTATGTAAGACCTATGGGGAACAATTAAAAGATTTTAAGAAGAGGCATGAAATGATCTGATTTTATATCCAGAGATCACTGTAATGTAGAGAATAGATTGGAATGGTATAAGCCTGTTAGAGAGGCTCTACTTTTAGAGGTTATTTCCATTATCCAGATGAAAGGTGATAATGAAACTGGATTAGTAGCAGTAAAGATGAGAGAAATGGGCCAGGTTGGAAAAATATCTAGGAGATGGAGCCAACAGGACTCAGTGACTAGATTGGATTGGTAAGATGAGAACTCATTAAGGATGTCAGCGAGGTTTCTGAATTAAACAGCTGCATAGATAGTGATACAGTTTTTAAAACATTAGAAAATACAAAGCTTTAATAGGAAAACATGATCAATTTAATTGTTTCACTTGAAGTGTCTGTGGGATATACAAATAAAAGAGTTGATTGTAGAAGAATCTAAACCTCAAGAGAAAGATCTGGGGATTAGAGAGGCCTGTGACATAGATAGTATTATTTCTATTTTACAAATAAGTACTGTTGGTTCTGTGGTTCAATTCTGTTGTGGATTTAATAGGCTTTTGTTGACTGATACAGTAACTTTAAAATGTACGGGAACTTTCTGTGGTTATTCCTAAGCAGTCCACATAGCCATATAAACTTTGGTATGTAATCTTCTTGAAAATTTCCTAATTTTTTTAGGTTTTTGCTGTTCTTTAAAAAAAATCTTTAAAGTTTATCCCATTGTAACACAAATGTGGTTGGTAGGGGTAGGTTGGTGAGGCTGTGTGGGGAAACAACCAACAGAGCTGTTTCTGGAAGTAGGAAAACTGAAAGCAGATGTCCTTGTCTCCAGTGTTCTTCTGGCCCCCTATCCACATCAGAATGGACAGGGGATTCCTAACCAGGGGATTCCTGGGATTGGGACTGCCCTGTGGATGCCCCAGCCAGCTACAGGACTCAGAACTGATCGGATGTATACTGAGGCTAGAGTGGACAGTTGCCACCAGGTGGTGCCAGATTGCAGCCTGAGCCCAGATGAATTTGAATTGCCCAAGATACCTAACTAGCTAATTGTACAGGCTTGCCTTTATCATTTTAATCTCACAGTAATCCAATCCTTTGTTTTATGTTACTGAATCTTTGGGGATCATAGTTCTTCATTACGGGAGATTTAACTGTAGTTAGAGCTTGTATCATACTAATCTTCCACACAGTAAAAAATAAATTATAATTTATTTCTTTTGAAATCTTAGAACTTAAAATGGCTAAAGAACAAATTTTAATTTTAATATTTCCTGTTATAAAACATGAAATTCATAAGTTTACACATTTAGGGTTGTGTGTGTGTATTTAGGTAAATTAATCTTTTGCTTTGGCCTGAGATGTATGATTGTGTTAATTACTGGTATTTTATCAAAGTGTGCTGTTACAATGAGTTGAAATGGATGAAGTACTTACACTTGCATATTTATGTTTGGTCTCCTTGTGTCTCCCCCAATAAACTTTTTTTTTTTTTTTTTGACAGAGTCTTGCTGTGTCACCCAGGCTGGAGTACAGTGATGTGATCTCAGCTCACTGCAAACTCCGCCTCCCGGGTGCAAGCAATTCTCCTGTCTCAGCCTCCTGAGTAGCTGGGATCACAAGTGCACGCCACCACGCCCAGCTAATTTTCATATTTTTAGTATAGATGGGGTTTCACCATGTGTTGGCCAGGCTGGTCTCAAATGCCTGACCTCAGGTAGTCTGCCCGCCTCGGCCTCCCAAAGTGCTGTGATTACAGGCGTGAGCCACCATGCCCGTCCCCAATAAACATTTTCTAAAGAAACTGAAATGATGATTAGTGAAATGTATTTTGCCTTTAATTTTCTTTCTATATATTGGAGGATGTTAAAAGAATACTTTTTCTTTTCTCTTTTTTAATATGGAAAAGGTACATGGAACTTACTCTATCCAATCTTGGTATCTCACCTGCAGTCATTCCAGTAGTTCTTGAAGTTAAAGTATTGAGAGAAAAGAAAGTGAGTAGAAGATATAAAGACTTAAGAAAAGGGCGTTTATAAACCAAGAGGGAACTTGGATATTTAGATACATCAAACATACTGTAGTTGAAATTACAATATGTATGTATGCTTTGGTCCAGTTTGTGAATTAGGCTCTTTGTCTTTTCTGTATATTCTAGTTACTTAAAATTCCACTTTGGAGCTGTGGGAAATGAATGAAAGGTACTACAGTGCTGAGATGTATTATATTAATAACTTATTGCTTAGTAGGTATTATGTGACAGAAATGTTATGGACCCTCTTATGCATTTGGAAATAAGACATTATTCTGTGAGTGGGAGTGTATTACGAAAGAGATTTGGATCAAAAGACTGAACTTGATCCTGATTCTACCACTTATTAGCTCAGCGGATAAGTCACTTAATATCCCTGAAGTTTAATTTCTTCTTTTATAAAATGAGCTAATAGGCCAGGCGTGGTGGCTAACACCTGTAACACCAACACTTTGGGAGGCTGAGGCAGACGGATTGCTTGAGTCCAGGAGTTTGAGACCAGGCTGGGCAAAATGGCAGAACCCCATCTCTAGTGAAAATACAAAAAAATTAGCCAGGCATGGTGACACAGGCCTGTTGTCCTACTAAGGAGGTTGAGGTGGGAGGATCACCTGAGCCTGGGAGGTCAGGGTTGCACTGAGCCAAGATCATGCCATTTGCACTCCAGCCTGGGCAACTGAAGTGAGATCCTGTCTCAAAAAATAATAATAACTACTAATAATACTTCTTAGGGTGGTCCGTGAGGTCTAAATGAGATAATATATGCAAAAAGTACATTATAAATTATAGACATAAATGAGTTATTTTGGTACCTTATGCCTATGTAGAATACTTGAAGAAAATGTTTTTATCTATTATGTTGACAATTTAAGGAAAATCACCATTATATAAAAGTCAACTGATAATATTATGGAATTATTTATCACTAGAAGATACTAATACAAAATACATATTCTTAAGTGTTTATCTCCATAGCATTTAACAAGTTTTCTTAAATGACATAATATAGACGTAGAGGGTCTACATGCCGTTCTTTTCTGTCTAAATTTCTGCATAAGATGGCTAGCTTATGTTTCCTAATTAGGTTATGAGATAATAAGGTAAAGGGAGATAAATTCAGCTGATAAAGTTTTCCCATAAAGTAAAACTACCTTTATTTAAGGTGGTCTTGTTACTGTAAACACAGAAAGCGCTATTGTGAGTGGTGCTATAAAAAAGATAAGATTAGAGGCATTCATTACGCTCTTAGTGCAGTACGGACTCTGGAAACTGAAATAGCTTTACAATTGTTTGAAAGGGGGTAGGCAGTAGAGAAAAAGAGATTGAAAAGATGTTTTTAAGTGCAACAATTAGTATTGCTTTAGTGATTTTATTTTCCTGCCATATCAATAAAAACCATCTTGACCACAATTTATCTTCCAAAAGTACTCAAGAAGAAACTTTAATGATACAAACTTGAAATTTGTGTAGAATCTTAGAGTGATATTAAACAACTTTGAATCTTGAATCTATTTACAAAGGTTTGTTGAGCATATGTAATGTATTACAATGGTGAATTTAACTATTGTTCAGAGGTTCCATTCATCACTTTAAAGGTGTATGTCCTCATTAGTGCTTAAGCACATAAACAAACCTCTTTTGTTCATATCTTACCAGATAGCTCTATAATGTTTTAAGTTCTTCTATGGAAAAATTTAAATAATTACTTTGTCTTTTCAGTTAGATAATTCTTGAAGTATATGGCTCTGCAGACAACTCTCTCAGCATCTTCTCAAATATTTTAAATTAATTTTGATTAGTAATTATCTTTTATTGTTAACTATATTCTTTACTCCTGTAGATGTTTACAACATGTGTTCACTGCTTGGTTAATAATACTTAAAATTTTCAAGCTGTGTAGGGTTCCAGATATGAAGCAAGGTAAGTTCAGGTTGCATAGGAATTTAGATTTACCTTTGTAGTATAGTTCGTTGTGTGGTGGAAGAGGCTGGTAAAGTAAGATTGGGCCAGATTTTAAAGGTTCTGGTGTCAGTGGAGAATGTCCAGAGGTTTTATAGTAGGACGGAAACATGACTTACTCATTTTTTATAACTACGGTTGCAATGCAGGGTGGATTATAGTTGAAGAAAGCCTAGAAGCAGGGAGATCACGTAGGAGGCTTTTGCACAGTTTAGGTGATGAAAATGAGAAATAGAAAGAGAAGACGGTTGAATTTAAAGAATAGGTAGGAGAATTGGCAAGATCTGGTGATTGACAAGAAGTGAACCTCAGGAATGACTCCAGCTTTTCTACCTCAGTAGTCTCAGAGTGATTGGTGATAAGGCATGGCCATTAGCTCCAGATTGCAGACTTTTTGAGACAGAGTTTCACTCTTGTCGTCCAGGCTGGAGTGCAATGGCACGATCTCAGCTCATTGCAACCTCTGCCTCCCGGGTTCAAGTGATTCTCCTGCCTCAGCCTCCCAAGTAACTGGGATTACAGACGTGCGCCACTACGACCAGCTAATTTTTGTACTTTTAGTAGAGACGGGATTTCGCCATGTTGGTCAGGCTGGTCTGGAACTCCTGACCTCGGGAGTTCACCCACCTCAGCCTCCCAAAGTGCTGGGATTACAGGCATGAGCTACCAAGCCTGGCCTAATTTCTGATATTTTGCCAGACGTGGCAGCCCTGACCAAGCTCAAAAGTGCTTATCTGAGATCACACAGCTTTTTGCTAGAGATGTTTCTCTGCTGTGCCCCAGATTTCACTCCCCTTAGCCCTCACAGTAGTAGAAGGAACCCTAAGCTGCTGAAGCCCCTCCAACAGTCTTCTGTGTTTTCACTAGGATGCCATTAAAAATAGTATCACTTTCATTTTATACAATAAAAAATTTGAGGAAACATTGCTGTAATTATCAACCTTTAAATGAACATTACGTTTTAATTTACATCTTCATATTTAGGTAGCATACTAACCATAGCTACTATTTATTGAGTACTTATTATGCATCAAGCATTGTACTCAACACTTCACATACATTGTAGAAAAGAATCAAACACATTTTAAGAAGTTTAGGTATTAATATCCCTATTTTACAAGTAAGGAAATTGAGACATCAGCTGTGACTTGTCTGTGATTATTACAAATGTTTTGTTGGTAAAAACTAGATACATTTGACTGCAATGCAGTGCACACTCCCATTTAACTGATTAGGGCTATGTAAACTGATCAAAGATTTCCTATCAGAACTATAATTTTTGAATGTAATTTACTTAAAATAGAAATTCTGTCTTTTTTATTATTATACTTAAGGTTCCAGAATACATGTGCAGAACATGCAGGTTTGTTACATGTTACATGCCATGGTGGTTTGCTGCACCCATCAACCCATCATCTACATTAGATATTTCTCCTAATGCTCTCCCTCCCCTAGCCCTTCACCCCCTGACAGGCCCCAGTGTGTGATGTTTCCCTCCCTGTTTCCATGTGTTCTCATTGTTTGGCTCCCACTTGTAAGTGAGAACATGCAGTGTTTTGGTTTTCTGTTCCTGTGTTAGTTTGCTGAGAACAGTGAAGAAACTCTGTCTTTTAAGAGAATTTGTAAACCACATTCCATGCTTGAGGGCTGAGTATGGATCATTAGAGCTTTATAAAAGCATTTATAATTTTATGTACATACACACACACACACACACACACACACACACGAAGTCTTACTCTTTTGCCCAGGCTGGGTCTTGAACTCCTGAGCTCAGGTGATCCTCCTCCCGACCTCAGCCTCCTAAAGTGCTAGGATTACAGGTGTGAGCCACCATTCCCAGACAAGCATTTATAATTTTTGAAGTTGGCAAAGAGGCCTTTATTTTTCTTTTCTTTTTTAAGTTTATTTTACTTTAAGTTCTGTGACACAACTGCAGAATGTGTAGGCTTGTTGCATAGGTATACAAGTGCCATGGTGGTTTACCACACCTATCAGTGGGTCATCTAGGTTTTAAGCCCCACATGCATTAGCTATTTGTCCTAATGCTTTCCCTCCCCTTGCCCCCCAACTGCCAATTGGCCCCAGTGTGTGTTGTTCCCCTCCCTGTGTCCGTGTGTTCTCATTGTTCAACTCCCATTTATGAGTGAGAATATGTAGTGTTTGGTTTTCTGTTCCCGTATTAGTTTGCTGAGGATGGTGGTTTCTAGCTTCATATCCACGTCTCTGCAAAGGACATGATCTCATTCTTTTTTATGGCTGCATAGTATTCCATGGTGTATATGTACCACATTTTCGTTATCCAGTCTATCATTGATGAGCATTTGGATTGGTTCCATGCCTTTGCTATTGTAAATAGAGCTGCAATAAATATACGTGTCCATGTGTCTTTTTATAGTAGAGTGATTTATATTCCTTTCAGTATATACCCAGTAATGGGATTGCTGGGTCAAGTGATATTTCTTGTTGTAGATCCTTGAGGAATTGCTACACTGTTTTCCACAATGGCTGAACTAATTTACATTCCCACCAACAGTGTGGAAGCATTCCTGCTTTTCACCAGCATCTGTTGTTTCTTGATTTTTTAATAATCACCATTCTGACTGGTGTGAGATGGTATCATTGTGGTTTTGATTTGCATTTCTCTAATGATCAGTGATGCTGAGCTTTTTTTCATATTTGTTGGCCGCATAAATGTCTTCTTTTGAGAAGTGTCTATTCGTATCCACTATCAAGCCTTTGCCCCCCTCCCCAATACTACTCCAACAAAGATGTTTTTACCAAAGCCCCTAAGACCTTCATGTTGCCCAAATCCAGTAGTCATATTCTGTTCTTACTGTTCTTGACCTTACTAGCAGTATGTAACACAGTTGATCACGCCCTACTCCTGGGAACACATTCTTTAGCTTCCATAATGTCACACACTATAAATTTTTCTCTTCCTCATTAGCTGTGCCTACTCATTCTCTTTGTTGGTTCCTCCTCGTCTTCTTGACAACTTTTGCAGCTGCCTCCATGGCATTTCCACTTGGTTATCTATTAATAATATGCATCCTAATATGTTCAGAAGCAAATTTCTGTTCCATTCTACCTCCCAATTCTGCTCCACCTTCAGTCTCACCCAGCTCAATTAAAGACAACTCTATTCTTCCACTTGCCCAGACCAAAAACCTGAAGTCATCTTTTTTCACATTCCGTATTCTGTTCATTAGCAAATCCTTTTGGATTTACGATCTCTATCTCACGCATATTACCTTGGTTCAAGTCACCATTATCTCTTGCCTAAAAATTACTGCAGTAGCCTCTTAAGTGGTCCCCAGCTTTCTTCCTTGCCCTCTTCAGTCTCTTAGCACAGTTCTTGTTAAATGATAAGTCAAGTTGGATCACTTCTCTACTCAAATAAAAAGGCTCCCCATCATTAAACTTAGTAAAGCTTTAAATGATTACATTGGCCTGTGATACTACCTGGTCAGTATTCAGTTACCCTATCCTCATTTAGGACTTTCTTCTGGTTACTCGCATAGTCATGCTGGCCTCCTGTTCTTTTATCTGTAGGTGTGCTCCTACCGCAGGTCCGTTGTATTCACAGTTTCCACTGCTTAACCATCTACTCCTGATGATACACCTGTTCTTGTGGTCTTTTCTGACTTTGTTCTATGTTGTCTTTGCTTTGTTTTTCCTTAAAGCACTTATAATCTATCAAAATACTACATAGTCATTTACTTTGCAGTTTTTTTCCTACTACAATGTGATCTCCATGAGAGTAGGAGTTTTCATGTATCGTTCAGTCCTGGACTCCCAAGTACCAGTGCCTGGTATGCAGTAAATGCTCAGTATACATAATATTTATTGAATGAAAGAATGAATTGGTTCTACTTTTTAGAAATTAGGTGGCTGTAAATGAAAACCTATTCAAAGGTTTATAATGGATTTGATCAGGACTGAGTGTAGTGACGGATATATAGTAGTTTACTCAGTTAACCGTCTACCAGATTCATTCTGTTTCATTTTGATATGTTACCTTTTATCCTGTCAGCTACTTTGTAAACCTTAACACATTAATGGATTTAAGCAAATATTTTGCATTTTTATACTTAAATTTTTTATAATTTTTCAACCATAATTTGGATTTGGTGTTTACTTTGTGCCTAAGTTTTCATATCTAGAAACAAACAAACAGAAATCTGCTTGAGCACCAACTGTCTTCAGTCCATTTTATGCTGCTATAACAGGATACCTGAGACTGGGTAATTTATAGTGAACAGAAGTTTATTGGCTCACAGGTCTGGAGGCTGGTAAGTGCAATATCTACGTGCTGGCATCTGGCAAGAGCTTTCTCACTACATTATCACATGGCGTAAGGCAAGAAAGTGGGAGACAGAGCTGGGGGAGCCAAACTCACCCTTTTATAATGGCAGCAGTCCCACCCTCATGGCCTAATCACCATTATTAGGTCCTACCTCTTAATACTGTTAGAATGGCAGTTAAATTTCAACTTGAGTTTTGGAGGACACAAACTTTTAAACCAAGGCACCAACTATAATAAAAGGATAGGAAAGTGTAGCATTTTCAGTCAACAATGATCTCAAAAAGTTTCTACTCTTAAAATATGTAGCTTCTCCCAAGAAATTTTATTAAATAAGATTTCCACTTTGCTTATTTCATTTTTATGTCCTACTCACTAACTTTTCAGTCATCTATGATAAAGGTAAAACTACCAGTCATTGGATAGAAACAACATAATATACATGCAACCCTTCTATTTTACGCCATCTTAAATCAAAGGCATCAGATGTGGAAATGAGCAGTTTTATGTTGTGTCCAGGAAGACACTGGAGATACAGACAGTAAATTCAAACACTTTTCCTATAAATAAGCCTGTCATATAAAACAGCCTATTTTAATCCTTTGTTGTTCTAACTAGAAAAATAGATTTACTTGTATTAGCCAAAAATATTTGTACATGAAGACAGAAGGAAGAGTTCAGATTGCCTAGTTACACCTGCTGAGCTCTTCAGACAGCCATGGTTTTTTTGTTTATTTGTTTGTTTTTGTTTTTTCACTATTTATGCTTGGCAAATTTTAAGTTCTGAGGCATTAGGGATGTTTATTCAGGCTGAGACGTACTCCTCGCATTGCCAAACTCTGATTTGATACTGTTCAAATTTCAAAGGTTCCTAAAGTTTTTCTCGTGACATTTTTCTTACCACTTTTCAGATATAAATATAGATTTAGCCTATTGGTACTGTGAAATTTGTCATCTAGTAGTAGGAAAATACATTCTACCCTGTTACGAATGTTTTATAATGAGGTTTTCAAGTTTCAGTTGTGAGCTACTGTTGAATAAACTTCTGTGTATTCAATTATCTGCTGCACAAATGGCACTATATTGTGTATGAACTCTGTCTATTTTATTAGAATATTAAAACCTTTTATTTAAGTAAATGATTAAGAACTTAACTCTTTAAGTTTCTCATTTGAATGTTACAATTTAAGTAACCATATCTCTTGGTTTGTCTAAGAAAGTACTGATTTATGCCTGTTCTGGCATAATTTTTAATAGCACCCTCTTTTATTCTAAAAAGTGCCCCAGGTTGAAAAATACATTATTTGAACACTCTAGTTATAAAAGTAGGATACTCACTTTCCCTTTGCATTTCACACAGTATTAAGATTTCTTTTCTTCAGTCTTTCCTCTCAGTATGTCTCCAAAACAACATAGGGTGGATGGGAGAAATAGGTATGTGAATATGGGAGATACATAGAGTTGCTAGGAAACAACATGAAAGAATGATGAAAAACACAGTGTTGGAATCTAATGTTAACTTTATACAGGTATTTTAAGGATGATATATTCAGATTTTTGTATTTTGAAACATTTTCTTTGTTATAATTACATTTGATTATACACTTGGTTTGGACTTCAAAAACTTGAGCTTCATTAGCTTGTACATGCTGCAGATAGCTTCTATCAATTTTTCAAGTTTCTCTTTTGAAGAACATTTGAATTCCTGTAATTTGTTCCATAATTGTATTTCTGTTATATTTTCTAATGCATTTAACATTTAGAAATGAATTACTTATTAGTTATATGAAAGTTATTGTCTTACCTGTGGAAGGAATACATCTAGCGTTTTATCAAACAGTTTATTTTTTAAAGAGCATGTTACATACGGTGGGCCATAAAAGCTAATGTATAATATATTCACAATTCTTTCAAGGCTTATTTTGATTTCACATCTATTGGTGCCTTGAGGTGGTCATGTAATATAAATCTAATAGTGTCAGAATTTCTCAAGGAGAAAACATCAGTGAAGCAAAGGAAATTTTAAGAGGCAGCGTAGTATGATTCACACCACAGACTCTGGAGCCAAATTGTTTGGGTGCACATTTGGGCTCCGTAGCATACTTCTTGTGTGACTTTAAGCTAATACTTAACCTCTTTGTGTTTTAGTCTTATCATTTGTAAAATGGAGGTAATGATACAACTGCTTTGTGGGATCGTTGTGACAATTAAATGAGTTATGTAAAGTGCTTAGAACGGCTTCTGGCACATGGTAAACAGTATGCTATTGCTATTATTGTCAGTGGAAGAATACATTTAGTTTATCTCTCTCAGACTTCATATGAAACCTGTGAATTGGTAATATTAAAGGAAGTTTTTGTTATAAGGAATTTTGCTGGTTTTTGCTAAAGAATGCAGGTTATGGACTGGATATGGAAGGTGTGGTACTTGATAAGGAGATTGGGATTACACAGAAATGTTACCCACAAACACCCATGAGAGGACCTATTGGTAGAAGCCTCAGCTTCTTCTGGTCCATTCCCCAGTTCATTTCTGTTTTCTCTTTCTGAATTGCTTTACCTATTTGTCCTTCAAGGCCCAACTTACATGTCACTTTTTAAAAATGTTTCACTTTATTCACCTACCTCTCTTACTCCAGTAAAGAATAATCAACTCCTCTTTGTGGCCATAGAATTTTATTAATGCCTTAGCATAGCACTTCACATAGTACCCTCTAATCATACTTCAACATGCCTTAACATAGTACCCTCTAATCATACCTCCTTTCACAAGCCCTGATGTTAGCTTGTTCTAGGTTTTATTTCATTCCCTGTGTCTTGTTTTCATTTCTAATGTCCATTGTTGCAAGAAAGGAAATATCAGGGACTGAAGTGTCTCCATCTACCAATTGAGCATTCGTGATTCATTAGTCCTGTAAATGTGATCTACTTGTAATTCTGCTGCCAAAATAACATATAGAATAATGAGGCTATATTTGAGAAATGAACATTGAAACCTGTTTGTGGTGATTTACTGACTAAAATATTTAGATCATTTAGAAATGAAAAATATATAAATGTTTAATATAGTTTGAGAATTTTATTCTATCTATAACATTAATTTTTCATGTTTCAGTTCGAGAATAGATTATTTTTGAAGGTTGTTGCAATCAGGATGGCATCAGAAAATAACAATATGTTATTTTTTGACAGCTACTTTAGAATGTACTTCCGCTTATATAATAACCCACAAAAGTAGTTTATTTTCTTTTCAATAAAAGTTACCTGTACTCCAACATTTCTAAAGAAACTGTTTTATTTCTGGCTTATAAACTGTTTTACTGACAAATATCTAATGGTTGACATTTTTAAATTTTTAAATTTGTTGTTAATATTGATGGCAGCAGTGGCCTATCTGGAGCAACTGCTGTAAAGATGCCAGCTGCAGTGGGGCACGCGAGGCCAGGGCTGCATGCTCCACTGAGCCGGCAGGAGCCAGACACAGGCAGAAACCCAGACCCCTTCGAGTTGGAGAGGCCGGAGCCCTCCCAGGTGCGGCTGCAGCGGCCCAGCCGCAGCTGCAGACCCAGGCATTGCTTCACCCTCGTCGGCCTAGGGAGCCCTCTTCCCCCGCAGGCTCAGAAAGGCCTGTTCCCGCTACCTGGCCTCTCCCTACTCCCAGCGCCCACTGTGATTTCGGAGCAAAGTTGAGGCCAAGTCTGGGAACTGTTGCAGGTGTGCCCGCTCTTGGGGCAGTGCTGACACCCCAGCCCTCTGCCACCTCGGCCTCCTCCAGACTTTGGACACTGACAAGCACGGGAGGGAGGCCAGCCAAAGTGGGGGATGAGGGCGGCTTGGTGCAGGCCTGCAGGTGCCCTTTGGCACTCCAGCCCAGGCACCGGGTTACAGCTGGTTGATGGCGGCAGGAGGCAGGCAGGCTCCTGGACAGAAAGGGGTGGGTCCCCGGTGAAGCCCCACCTCAAGCCAGGGGTGGCCTGGAGCATGGGAGCTGCGCCACCAGTTTCACAGAACAGAGTGAGAACTTACGGTACTTTTTTCCCCCGGCCTACCCATTGTCACCTATGTACTTCCTCCCCACTGAAGCCCACAAAAACCTCGGGCTCTGGCAGACGTCTGGACGTCAAAGAGGAGCTACCAACTGTGGGTCTCCTCTCAGTCAGGAGCTGAGCAGACATTGGGATGGCCTGCCTGCAGATAGGAGCTACCCACTCTGGATCTCCTGAGAGCTGTACTGCCGCTCAATAAAGCACCTCTTTGCCTTACTCATGCTCCAGTTGTCTGTATACCTCATTCTTCCTGGATACAGGACAAGAACTTGGGACCTGCTTAATGGTGGGACTGAAAGAGCCGTAACACAAACAGGGCTGAAACACGCCCCTTACTTGCCACATTGCAACAAGACAAGAAGTGGGAAGGAGAGAAGAGCTGCAGCCCTTTGGGGAGCCCAGACCTAGGAGCTCCCTGAGCAAGGACTCTGACACCTGTTTGGGGCTCTGCAGTTCCTGGCATCTCCAGGCTTTCGGGCACTACTGCATTCCCCGGTGCCAGCAGTGGAAGCACCTTTCAGTATGCCTGTCCGGTCACAGCCTCACTGGGAACCTGGAGCCAGCGCCTGGAGCTGCCTACCCCACTACAGCCTGTGTGCCCGGCTGTGCACAGTGGTTGAACCCCGCACTCGCTCACTTGCTCACGCACCCTTTGCTGCTCTGCACTTGGCTTGCCCTCGGCAGGTATGGGATCCCGGCTAGTAGAGCTTAAGCCGAGTACAGCCTGTGAGGCCGAGTGGGTGGAACAAGCCCAGTGGGCCTGAGCATAACTTGGACAAAGGCACCACTGGCTACAAAGGTTTCCAGCTGACAAAGCGACACCCCAAGGATCCTATGACAGCATCACCATGCAAAAGACTAGATTGAGTACTGGTACAGCAAGTATAAGTACCGAGCATTTCTATCCAATATTCAGTAGATAAGTTTATTAAAACTTTATGGCTTTCACGACTCCCTACTCACATTCTATATGAATAATAAAAAATAATAATTTCCAATCCCGTTTTTCATGAGAATAGTGTGGCATGATATAAAGAGCCCTGGCTTTGGAGTAAGAAATAACTGGATTCAAATTATGGTCCTCTTAGACTGTGTGGCTTGAGGGCTAGGTACATGAGCTCTCTAAACTTCAGTTTACTCAACTATAAAGTAGGTTGTAAAATACAACATAAGGGCTTTGTAGGGATTAGGTGAGCAAAATCATTTATATTACATTCTTGTTATTTATGTTGTAACTGCTAGAGAAGGAGATTTTAAAAAAAATAGGTGACTATCTGAAAGAAACTTATTGTTGGTATTTTTCTTGATTCAAAGTTTCATATTGATTAAAAGGCAAACATTTTGATCTTTGGAAGCTCATGGCTAGCTGTGTAATCTCCCAACTAGTCATTGTTATCTTCCAGCTTCCCTTAACTGACACTAAATGTATTTTTTCTATCAATTTCAGTTCCTTCCTACTGTCCTCTCAACTGTTAAATAGATGACTTTTCCAATACCCTAGCCTCGTACTTCCTTGAGCCCTACATAAATATTGACCTTCATCTCAGCTCTACTTAATTTAGCCATACTGATTTTCATACCCTATCTTGTTAGCCACCAAAATTCTGCCACTGAAAAGTTCTGTTCTACCTCCAGATCACCATTCTCCAGTCTTCCATCTTGCTTGTACAACTATTACACTTTGACTTAATCTGTCATATCTTATCAGGACCTCTAATTCTTTGTCCCTTCTGCTTTATCCTGTCTGTCAACCTGTGTTTCCTTCCCTTTCCTTCCTATATAACTGAGACTTCAAGGTTCTTCATTTCAACGATTCTCTTGCTCATATCCCAAACCGCACTTTTATTTTGATTATCCACAATATATCATTCACTTAAAATATTTTGTGGGACATTTATTAACCTCCCAAAACCTCAGTTTTCTAGTAGATAATATATGAGTAATTACACCTATCTCATTGGCTTCTGGTAAGGAATACATAAATTACATACAAACTGCTTAGCCTGTCCTTTGACCCATGCTGAGAAGGGTGGTGTGATATCGAGATAGACCATATTTGCACCTACACTGGTGTATCCCGCTCTTCAAGACAATCAAGCCAGGCAGGTTTATATAGTGTACACTTTGGGTCCCCAACTTCTCAGATGGGTCCTTAAGATTGTCAGATAGTCCATCTTTAAGAAAGAACATGGATAAATCACACATTTGAAGTAACTGAAATGCATGTTTAAATTTTAGAAATCTCCGAGAAGCAAGGGATAATGCTGTGGCTGAAAAGGAACGAGCAGTGATGGCTGAAAAAGATGCTTTAGAAAAACATGATCAGCTCTTAGACAGGTAAGCATCATGAAAATAGAAATGTTAAAACTCGAACTATTATTGTTTCTGTTACATATTCATTTAGAAAATGTATTTTAAAGAGAATAATTTTCATTTCAATTGAGGTATAATTTATATGCTTTATTTTTTTCAATATGCAGTTATTGTATATGTTGACAATGAGGTATAGAATAGTTCAGTCACTCCAGAGAGTTTCCTTATGGCCCTTCAGGCCTTCTTAATCACTACTACTCAAGAGGCACCACTTTCTGATTTCTGTCACCATAGATTAGTTTTGCTCCTCTTAGACTAAAAATACTCTGTGTCCAGGTTCTTTCATTCCACTTCGTTGTTGTGTTAGTAGTTCATTCCTTGTTATTGCTGAGTATGAATATATTTTATTCACCTGTCAATGGTCATTTTGGTGGTTTCCAGTTTGTTACTATCATGCATAAAGCTGCCATATAGATTTTTGAAAGTGTGTTTTTATTTATCTTGGCTAAATACCTAGGAGTGGCATTGTTAATCATCGGGTAGATGAATGTTTTACTTTTTAAAAACCTGCCAATGGTAACACCAAAGTGATTGTACCATTGTATAATCCCTAGGTTTTTTTGTTTGTTTTTTCAGAATCTGTATGTTCTAAAGTATGTGTGTTTGAAGGAGAGTATCAGAGAGAATGATATATCTTTAATTTACCAATAGAACATGATATTTATTTTTAGTAGCCTTGTTAAAAGTAAAATAACTGATGGGCATTATGGTAAATATCATTACTTCATTAAACATTCTACACTTTCAATTGTTTGACTATATAGAGCGTAAACAGTGGCTACCTTATTTTTTTAACTTTTCATTTTGAAATCATTTCAGAAAAGTTGCTAAAATGGTGTGAAAGTTTCTGCATACCCTTCACATACTAATAAACTTTTGAAATTAAGTTCAATGGGTCTTTTAGTTGTTGAATGAAGACCAGATTAATTTGAGATATAAGCAATATGTAAAACTAAAATTTGAGGCGAGTCTTCATATAACTAACCTGTTGTAAAAATCTTTTAGAATGGCTCAAATTGTGATACTTCTGAATTCACATCAACTTTATAAACTTGGCCTATGGAAGAATTTTAATAAATGTTATATTGAAGAAGTCGTTCCTATAATGTGGAAGTATGTCTTACTCTCAACATCATGGTGTCGGGCTAGACACAGTGACTCATGCCTGTAATCCCAGCACTTTTGGAAGGCTGAGGTGGGTGGATAACTTGAGGCTAGGAGTTTGAGACCAGGTTGGGCAACATGGTGAAACCCCATCTCTACGAAAAATGCAAAAATTAGCAGTGCGTGGTGGTGCATTCCTGTGATCCCAGCTACTCAGGAGGCCGAGGCATGAGACTCACTTGAACCCAGGAGGCAGAGATTGCTGTGAGCGGAGGTCATGCCACTGCACTCCAGCTTGGGCAACAGAGTGAGACTCTGTGTCAAAAAAATTTTTTTTAGTTTATCTAAAAAAAAGTAAAGGTCATAGTGTAAAAGATCATGGTATATAAATCAACTCCTTTCATTAGAGTTCCTATAAAGCCTTCATGTTTTATATTTCATTATGTGTAACCCTTCCACTTACAAAACTATGTGTTGTCCCTTAAAGATTCATTTGACTTTGTGTTGATGTCAGTTTTTAATGTGTAGTTTTAGGAGTGTATATTTTTAGGGATGGCTCTAGAATCAGATTTATGGGCAAACTAATAAGGTTTAAAAGAAAGCATAAGATATTACCTAGTAAATCAGAACTTATATTCTTCACTTAATAGCTACTGTATGTTTTGTAAAGTTGGAGAGAATAGTAAATCTGACCATAAAATTGACCAATTTATATTTATCATAAGCTCTTTTATGTCCTACACTCTTAACCTAAATCCTTCTTATCCTACTTGTCCATACATTTGCAGCTGATATTCACCTGAAGGCCATGCGATACTCTAATACCTAAAAGTATCCGTTAAATAATAGAGGATTCAATTATTTAATGTTTGTAAAGCACTTAGAACAGTGCCTTCCTATGATAACTACTATTATCATAGAATAATTTGTCCAATTTAGTTTTGTTGTGAAACTTTATTAAATTTTGTTCTTCACAAGTTGATATCTTTCTAATGAATTTTCCACTAAAATTTTAGATAAACTGGAAGACCTCATTTTCAAACTGCCAGATAAGAGGAAACTTATTTATTCATAATTCTTTGAAGTCATAGTAAAGCCTTGCTTATTCTGAGCCTAATTTTCAGCCAACCTTAAATATTTATGATAGTTTTAAAATCGAGACAAGGAAAAAAAGTGTTTGTAGATACCACTAAAAATAACCCTTGAGCAGCAAATAGAGCTAATGCTCAGGACTGTAAAGGACTTCACAGAACCAGAGACTTATGGATAAATGAGTGAATGAATGAGAATAGTATCTGGGAATGTAAAACTCAAAATAAGCTTAGGCTTTAACAAAATGCTTAAAATAGCTAAAGTTACTTACCTGTTTTTTAAGATATAATATCAATAAATGAAGGGAAAAGTATCCCTGCTTAGGATCATAATGTTGATAAATGACATTTTTAAAAGTAGAATTCTAGATGTATCATCAATTTAATTATTTCTTAATATATAAATTAAGTGCAATTCATGCCAAAATTTTCAAATGACTTTGTGAAACTTGACAGAGCAACACTAAAAATTCTTTTTCACAATTATCATGGCTATTCTTGTACATGTATTCTTCCACATAAATATTTATAACTATATTTTTTACATTATGCCTTTTCTTCATCTGAAGTTAAATTTTGGGGTAGTGTACATAGAGAACTAATTTTATTTTTCATGAAAATGTCAGTTTCCTTAAGTTAAACTATGCATTTAATGTAAGCCAAATAGAACCCAAAAATATTTTTTTAAAAACCAGACAAATAAGTTTTGTGGCTTATATGGAAAAATTAAGTAAATGCATTTCTAGATAAGAACAATGAATTGTGACAGGTCACTAGGGTAGCCAACTAGAGGAAAAAGAAAATTGAGATCCATACCTCATAACTTATACCGAGATAAGTTTCATATGGATCAGAGATTTAAATGTAAAACCATTAAAAACCTAAGATGCCATAGGGGAATATTTTTATAATCTTTAATTACAAAAGGCCTTTGCAACTTAGGAGTTATAGAAGTAATAAATTGATAAACTTGATTTCCTACAAATGGAAAATATTGGTATGGCGTTACTGCCATAAGGAAAGTCAAAAAACAAATGCAAATGCAATCTTGGAAAAAATATTTGCAATATCTGTCACAGTCATGTCATTAAATTCATATTAAAACTATCCCTATTTTCAGCTGGGCATGGTCCTCATGCCTGTAATCCCAGCACTTTGGGAGGCCGAGGCAGTTGAATCACCTGAGGTCAGGAGTTCAAAACCAGCCTGGCCAATATGGCAAAACCCTGTCTGTACTAAAAATGCAACATATTAGCCGGGCATGGTGGCACATGCCTGTAATCCCAGCTACTTGGGAGGTTGAGGCAGGAGAATTGCTTGAACATGGGAGGCGGAGGTTGCAGTGAGCTGAGATTGCACCATTGCACTCCAGCCTGGGCAACAAGAGTGAAACTCTGTCTCAGAGAAAAAAAAAAAAAGCCTGTTTTCCACTAAAAACCAAAAGGTTGATAATACACTGTATTTGCGTGGATATGGAAAAACAAGCAATCTTAACATTGTTAGTGGGATTTTAAATTGGTACAACTAATATGGAGAGTAATTCAATAATACCTATCAAAAGTACAAATGCACATAGCTCTGTGTGTGTGTGTGTGTATGTAATGTATGTATGTGAGACGGAGTCTCACTCTGTTGCCCAGTCTGGAGTGCAGTGGCACAGTCTCTGCTCACTGCAGCCTCTGCCTCCCTGTTTCAAGCGATTCTCGTGCTTCAGCCCCGAGTAGCTGGGATTACAGGCACGTGCCACCACACCCGGCTAATTTATGTATTTTTAGTAAAGATGGAGTTTTGCCATGTTGCCCAGTCTGGTCTCAAATTCATGACCTCAAGTGATCTGCCTGCCTCAGCCTCCCAAAATGCTGGGATTACAGGCTTGAGCCACTACACCCAGCCACACATTGCTCTTGATCAAGAAATTTTATTTCTAGTACGTTATCCTGCAGGTATACTTGCTAGGTTCAAAATACTATATATACCACCTTATTTACTGTAGCATAGTTGACATTTAGGCAGTAGTTAAAAGAATTGTAATTCATGAAAACACTTACAGAATACAACAATGTAGTTGTACAAAAGGAAGTAAGTGGCTGTATCAGGACCAGGAAAAATCTATTAACATTTATTGCTTCTGGAGAAGGAAATTGGGTGTTGGGTGGTTGGTGGACAGATAAAGATTTTATACCTCATAAATATGTATCCTCCTTTGTACCTCATACATATTGAAACTTACAATGTGTTTTTTTCTTTTTTGTGTGTTTTTAATTAAATTTAAACAAAGAGTGATTATTAAGAATTCTTACATACAAGTTTCAAATGATAGTTACTGAGAAACTAAAGAAATTACGTTTTTAATACTCCTGGTGAACAATGGGAATGAATAAAGGGAGTCAACAAATGCCATCTTGTTTTCATAAAAGGGAAGAAGATAGTAGATTCTTGCAACTCTTAATGAACATATTGGTAGATTACATTACATGTCATATTTTGATAAATTATACTCTGATGTAATAATTTGATGCAATCTTATATAAACTTTAAGCAAATCACTTGACTTTTTTATAACTATAATGGATGTAAATACTTTGATGAACCTTTGTTTTTTCCATCTTCAGATAGGTGTGATGATTCTAACCATTTAGGATTGCTTTGAGCCTTAGATACAATATATTTTAAGTGTACGTCATAGATTATGGTCAGTAAGCAGCCATGCTTGCAGTGGTTTTTAAGATTGCTATTGAAAGAAGCAAGTATCACCAAGAGTTGGGATGGGTTCTCTAAGAATAAATCAAAGAAGACTACATTTCAATTTTTAAGAGATATAGTGCAGCGGTAAAGCATGGAAATGAGTTAGATAGGAAACAAGGGATTTGATAAGACTTTCCATGACATCCTTTTAAACAATATGGGGAAAATACGGGGACAGTTCAAGGCCAGGTAAATGGATTAGTAACTGTTGAAGGGCTTTATCCAAATGTTGTTAGAGAATCATTAATTAAGAAGTGGATATATGATGCTCATCTGTAATATCCTGCAGTACTATATTTCTGCATTTTTGTCAGTGATTTCAGGAAAAATTGAAACTACGTTTAACAAAGTTGATATAAAACAGAGAAGAATAACAAATTAATTGAATAATGAAGTAAGGATCTAATCTTTTCAGGGAGAATTAATGAACTGAATGAATTTTAATAGGAATAGATGTAAGATCATGCAGTTGGGTCCAGAAAACCTATGGTTTATAGGTTTTATAGGCTTAGATGTGAAATGTGAAAATGACCTGGAAGGTTTCAATATGGAGATACTATCCTACAGTAATAGAAGTTATATGTAGAATGTGATCTGTAATTACCTTACCTATAGAATTATGCTGATACCTGGGCACCCAAGCTTTAAACTAAAAGGTTTTCAGAGGAATATGGCCATAACTGCTAAAAGATTCAAAAGTGCCCTATTAGTGATAGGCTATAACTACCTACAAATATTTTAAGCGTTCACATATGAAAGAGCTAGATTTCTTACTTGGCAAGACCTAAAGTAGTAGAATAGGGATCACTGGATGATCACTGCAAGAAAGTGTAAAGATAGTAGGACTTTTCAGAATGCCTTAGCATCTAACACATTCTCTATTAGTAGTATTCAGGCATAAGCCAAATTCAGTAGAAATGTGCTTGTAAAGATGGAAGCATCAAGTGGGCAGCTTGATGAGTTTAAAGCCCCCTTTCATCCTGATGTGACAACCATGTAAAAGAGTTGATACGCTCATTAAGTTACCATGCAAAAGAAATGGTGAACCCAAGCTCATTATGAGAATATTATTTAAAAGATTTCTGTAGTTCTCTTTCCTCATGTTTTTTTAGGGGTGTGTGTGTGTGTGTGTGTGTGTGTCAGCAGAGAATCTACTGAAGTTATTTTGAGTATAGAGTGCCTATGTTGCCTATGTGTTTAAACTCATATATTTTGGGAATATCGTATATATTTTGTATATAGTGAAACTTAAGGAAAAATATTGTTTTATTTTTCAGAGGTTAAATTTTTAATATTCAAATATGTGATGCTGGCTTCCTTTGTCACTTCCTATGTTTTAATCTTTATGTGGAATGTGATTACCCTGAATCATGCTTAAGTAAAGCCTCTGGCATGCCTATACATAATGTGCTAGTCAGGTATAATTAGCCTCACCTTTTTCATTTATGTTAGAAGTTTTTATTATCAAATGCCACATTTTTATGGTTAAACAACCTGTGTTATTATAAAGAGAAATGTATGGAAACGGCGTGCCATTTTTCAAATGAATTGAAAATGGCTTTTTACTCAAAGACTTTACTTTTTCTACAAAGGAAAGTACTTTTCTCAGGCAAATAAAAGATCCATGTATGTCCCAATTCAGGCTGAACAATTTGATAAGTAACAAATACCCAGTTTTCGTGAACATGAACAGTTATTACGTCATGTTCTGTTGCTTTGAATCCCTGCATGCACTCCTAAGATGGTTTCTGCCAAAAAGTGGAAATTTTAAAATTCAGTGTTTGTAGTAGAATAAATTGAATACACTGTTACATTTGTGGGCTACTACATAGAATCCTATGTTTGGATCTAAAATGTAAGGTTGCAATTCAAAATTAATTTTAATAGTAAACTTTTTTCAGTTATTGTTTGTTTTATATAAAAAAATATGTTCTATGCAAGGTACAGTGGCTCACACCTGTAATCCAGGCACTTTGGGAGGCCAAGGTGAGAGGATCACTTGAGCCCAGGAGTTTCAGACCAGCCTGGGCAACATAGTGAAACCTCATCTCTACAAAAAATGTAATAATTATTATATGTAAGATATATATTATGTATTTTAAAGTAATTTTCATTGTAAGTATTTTTAAATGAATATTGTTTGAAATTATGTTTTCAATCCCAATTCTCTGGTAATGGTAGGAGTTTTGTCCTTGTTTTATACTGGTACAAGGCCAAAGCAAGAAGGCATGCAAAATGAGATGAGCAGAGTAAGTGATTTGTATGTCATATTGGTCTAGTTTAAAGTTTGATAAAGAAACCAGCTGTCCTAAATTTCCATTCAGTGGTTTTTTTTTTTGTATTTCTATATACTTTGATCTTTATATTTTAATCTGCTACCAGGCTAGAGTGCAGTGGCATGATCTCGGCTCACTGCAGCCTCCACCTCCCAGGGTTCAAGCAGTTCGCATGCTTCAGCCTACTGAGTAGCTGGGACTACAGGTGTGTGCCACCACACCCAGCTAATTTTTGTATTTTTGGTAGGTATGGGGGTTTCGCCATATTGGTCAGGCTGGTCTCAAACTCCTGTCTTCAAGTGATCAGAAAAAAATGCAGCAATCGTTGAAGCCAAAAATATGGCAATAGAATAAGATGGCAAAAACTGATGAGAGAAACTATATATGAAAATGATGTACAGAAATAAAAAGGAATGAAAGAGAAATAGTATTTAGGGTCAGGGAAGTTCTGGAAAACCATGTTGGTAATTTGAGGCTGGATGTTTATAAAACAGAAAAAAAAATAAAGTGATGAAAACAGAGAAAAAGTAATTGACATGGAGGACAGACAGTATATATTCACCTTCAGTGTGCCAAGGGAAGAATACAACAAAATGGAACAGGAAAGAAAAAAAAACATTTAGAGATACAATAGAAGAAAACATTTTCTGAAATAAGAATCTGCAATTTAGAAGAATTCATCACATTCTGGGTAGTGGGAAGAGGATGGGAAACAGCAATGTCGTAAATCTAAGTGAAGTTACAGAACATGAATGTTAAAGGAATAGAATTAGAAGTATCTGGGCAGAATAAGTAAGTCAGAATAAGTAAGTCATTTACTAAGGAAAAAATAAGTCTAAGCTGCGTGCAGTGGCGTACCTATACACCCAGGTACTCAGGAGGCTGAGGCGAGAGAATCGCTAAAGTCCAGGAGTTGAGGACCAGCCTAGGCAACATAGTGGGATGCCTATCTCAAATAAACAAATTAATTAACTTATTTGAGCTCAACGTTTTCTTCCGTAATAATGCTTTATTCATTTAGCAATATTTATTAACCACCAAGCACCATTTTCAGGCACTGTGATTAAGGGTTTAACAAGATGAAAGGCTCTCTGTGTTAATGGAACTTGTATTTCTGTGATGTAAATCAGAAAATATACAAATAACAAAATAAATAATTTTTAGAGAGTAGCAATTATTTGAAATATATGAAATAGGGTATGATTCAGGGAGGTGTGCAGTCTGAAAGATGAGAAGGAACCAGTCATGTGAGGTCCCATGAAACATATTACATATGGCCTTCCTGAAAAACCTATTGGAAATTGTAACTTCACTGAAGAAAGAAAAGAGTCAAAGAACTCATGGATTGAGATGTCAAGGTAAAGAAGAACTGGCAGTGAACATTTAGTGTAAAATGTAATCTTAATGACCTTTATCATTTTGGTTACAAAACATTGTAATCATAATTGTTAACAAGAAATTATAACATAAAAATAATAGTAGAGGCAAAATAGCAGAAACTTGCAACTAAAATTAGGGAACTGATGGTAAGAGAAATAGTGTCTGTACATATTACATATATAATGTTCTCAAATTTCATGAAATAATAGTTTTATGAAGAAATGTATGTTTTAACATATCACTTAAAACTATAAATGGAACAGACTGTATATTTTGCATAGTACCAGAGGAGGGGGAAAACAAATCAATCACAGGCTGTGTAACAAAGGACAGATAGCAAAGCAAACACCAAAGAAGTAAAAAAACAGAGACCATAAATTAAGATGGAAGAAGGCTAAACACATCTTTTTTTTTTTTTTTTTTGAGACGGAGTCTTGCTCTGTCGCCCTGGCTGGAGTGCAGTGGCTGGATCTCAGCTCACTGCAAGCTCCGCCTCCCAGGTTTACGCCATTCTCCTGCCTCAGCCTCCC
>NW_012123376.1:2614850-2629047 GCF_000951035.1 Colobus angolensis palliatus | reverse complement strand
AAAAAAAAAAAAAGTGACTCAGGATTTTTAAAGATGGAAAAAAGGCAAAGTAATACAGAATTAAACTATTCTAAAATAATTAATTACGGATTGTCTTAAAATAATAATTCAGAACCTTGGGAATCCCTCTGTAATGACATTATGTACACGATAAAGATATGCTCAGAAATCTTTGCATGTCAGATTTCCAAGAGGGAAAGTGCTTATTTTCCTATTCTGAGTTCCATGCCCAGCCCAGGCAGCTCAACTGTTGCCAGAGGCGATGATTACATTTTAAAAACATGGTTTAAGGGTATGTATACTGTCTAGATAAAGTTCTAAATAAAGAGCATGCTGAACAGATAATTTCAGTTAATTGCTTACTATGGTTTATGCTTCAAAACTATTTGATGAAACAAAGAAACTAAACTCAGAAAATATAAACAAGTTGGAATCATGTTAATTCATAAGCACTTATTAACTAAATCCTGCTTAAGGCCACATTAAAGTTACAATTATGGATGTATATTTAAGTGTGTGACTCATAAATTAGCTTAAAAATCAGGTTCATTCATCTTACAGACCTTGTTTGAGAGTGAGGAGGATGGGGTGTTCCATGATCTTTTCTAAGTCTAGCCAGCTGCCTCCCAAATGTGTAATTTGGGGTTACACATTGAGAAAGTAGACTGAATCAATACAAATATGTAAGTGTTACTAGAAAAAGAACTCAAGTACATGTTCTTCTGATTACCCATCAATAGCATCAAAAGGAAATGATGTGGATGAAGGAAACATATGTGTGCACATTTTTTAAGATGTTTCTTAGAAATCTAGCGTCATAGTTGGTCATTATGCTTGTGAACTGAAAACCAGAGAAAGTAAGAGCGTAAGTTGTGTGTGTGTGCATGTGTGTGCGTGTGTGTGTTCATACAGCTTTCTGTATAGGCTGCTGCTCTGTTGCTTTAGGGGGAAATTTTCATAGATTTACATTTGGTAAATATACTCACATCCAAAAAAAGATGTATGAAAAATTGGAATGCCAGCGAACTAAATCAACTCGTAAAAACTAAAGTTAAGGGTAAGATTATTTTCCACGATTATTTTAAAATATGATGTTTACTGGAAGGAAAGTCCAGAGAATTACCACAGATGAAGTGTGAGTGTATTTCTCCCACTTGTAAATGAGCTCTTATTTCCTACAGTGTATATTCTGGTCCACAATGAGTCATTTTCAACATGTTTCAGTTTAACTTCTAATACATTTTTAAACTTGGCAGGCATATTTAGATGAACATCCAGTTTTAGAGACTGCTTCTAAATTATACTTCAGTGTTGTAGTCATCATGAACAGTTCTTTCAGTAAAAGGAAACAGGATTGATTGGAAATGTATGTTTTGGAGGAGCAAAAAAAATGGTTACCATTTTTAAATTTTGTTACTACATAAACCCTCTTAACATTATCTTAAAAAGTTGTAGTTGTGAGGCCCTTTTATGGATAGAAGATAGTAATTTAGAGAAGAGAATATATGATGTGTCCTAGATAATAGTAAAGTTAATATTTATTAAACTTTTAGTATGCCTAGCACTGTTTAACTGTTCTGTACATATTAACTATTTTAATACCTATGTAATAGGCAGTAGTGTGTTTTCTGTAAGCCATTCAGGCCATGTTTCTATTAGAAAATGTGAAGCCCAGCACACATCTGGATGTGTAACTAAAACTTCATGAGTGTTTGTAAAAACTACAATTTATATAGAGAATGTTACGTATTGCCAGCTCTGAATAAGTATTTAATAATTACCTTGTATAAATTTATGCAATCCTGTGAATCTTCTGGCAGATTTCATTGGCCAACCTGTCTACTGTTATCTTTTAAATATTCTTGGTTTTTGTTACTATAATTTTTACACTGTGCCTTATTATTTTTAACACTTTAAAAGTTCATAAAAATTTAGTTTGAAAAATGCTTCAAGATCATTGCAAACCTTGCATTCATTTTGCAAATGAGGAGACAAGTCTAAAGAGGTAATACAGCTTGTCCTCGGTTACACTGTTACTAGAAATGGAGCCATAATTACACATCTGTTCTCTTTGTTCCCATCCCAGTTGTTCTTTCTGCCACACCATTATGTTATACTTAGTAAATAGTATATGAAGCATAATATGTGAAGTTGAACGTCAGTAGGTATATTTTTGTTCTCAAATATACACATCAAAAACAACAAAATTTATACTGTATTTCATAGGGTTGTAATGATAAATTGCCAAAATTTGGTGGCAAAACGACAGAAATTTATTCTGCATTTTAGAGACCAGAACTCTGAAACTAAGATGTTGACATGGCTTTACTCTCTCCTAAGACTCTAGGGGTAATCCTTTGATTGCTTCTTCCAGCTTCTGGGGGGCTCCCAGGCATTCCTTGGCTTCCTTGGCTTGTAACCACATCACTCTAGTCTCTGCCTCTGTCTTCATGTAGCTTTCTCCTCTGTGTGCCATATATATGGATACATCTGATTGCATGTATGGCCCACCCAGATAATTCAGGACAGGTCTCTCATCTCAAGATGCTTAACTTAGTCACATCTGCAAAGACCGTTTTTCCAAATAAGGTAATAGTCACAGCTTTCGGGAGTTAGGACATGGACTTCTCTTTTTTGGCGGGATTGGGGGCACCATTCAACCTACCACATACACCTTTTAATTCATGTGAGTTATATTTGCTTGAATTCTTCAATAAGGGTAACATTTTATTTTGAAATTATTCAACTAGAATTTTCTAATTTTAGGAGTTACTGAAATTCTATGATATTTCTTTGGACTGTCTTTTCAACCTACTAATGTGTCATTTGCCAAACTGTTAGCTGTTGAACAAAATCATACCTTAGAGATTCTAGACTCTGCCATATAATCTATGACGTATATTTATTATGACTTTAAAATCTTCCTGTGTGACTTTTAATAAAATTCTTTAAGAACATCATGACCGTGACATTAGGATTAAAGAAACAGAGTAGTTATACATTTTTAACAGATACAGTGTAAACACCTAGCATTTTGACAGGCTATGTTAGCTTCATTTAGGCCATTTAATTGCTAGCAATTAAATTTTGCTCTACTGTATTTGAGATCCTTTAGATTTGGGATGCTCTCATGATGACTGTTTCGTGTTTTATTTTCATTCCTTATTTTTTTCATTCAAGTCATTCCTGATTTTAATAAATGTTTATGCATAATATGTATCTTTGTATTATATATCCCAGTTGTATGATCATTTAGTTTCTGCTTCTCTAGAAATCATCATTACTAGATATGAAGATATGCTGAATTCATTTTAGCCATTGAAAGTATATTACTGTAAATGAAAGGAAAAACAACCAATATATTATATAAGTCTGTGCTTCATACAGTTATTGATATGGTTTGGGTCTGTGTCCCCACCCAAATCTCACCTTGTAGCTCCCATTATTCTTATGTGTTGTGGGAGGGACCGGGTGGGAGATCATTTAATCATGGGGGGTCGGGTCTTTCCCATGCTGTTCTTGTAATAGTAAATAAGTCTAACAAGATCTGGTGGTTTTAAAAATGGGAGCTTCCCTGCACAAGCTCTCTCTCTTTGCCTGCCACCATCCACAAAAGATATGACTTGCTCCTCCTTGCCTTCACAAGGAGGCCTTCTCAGCCATGTGGAACTGTAAGTCCATTAAACCTCTTTTTTTGTAAATTATCCAGTCTCGGGTATGTCTTTATCAGCAACATGAAGATGGACTAATACAGTTATTAATAGAATTAAATGAAATTCATTATTTAATTTTAAGTACTCAACAAATATTAGCTATTATTATTACCATCATCTAGTTAGTTGATTTTTAAAGTAAGATGTATCTGTGTTCTCTTTTCAGCATCATAAAGGTAGAGCAGTCTCTGACTAGATCTGGTAAAAAATATTTCATGCAGATGAGTAAACTTCGCGATTACAATGAGCTCTCTAAAGAAAAAGTCCCCTTTCCTTACTTACTGTATATTCTAATTGTTAGCAACTCGTACAATTGGGATTTTTCTTGCATCTTTTTGTAAATTATAAAAAAAAAAACGTGTTTTTTAAAACTTCAAGGTAGTGTGTTTTCATTTTATAAATGGGAAGTGTCTATATTATTTGTAAAAAGTAGAAAATTAGTTTATGCATCTTCAAATAGCAAAGCTTAAGTGACCGTCACGTATCTATTATTAAAATTCAAATGTTTTAATCCACTTGGACCCCAAATGTGAATTTCTCTTGGCTAGATTATTCATAGATTCTCTGCATGTAATGATGCCTATGATTTCTAAAATTCTTTTTGTCTAAAATCATGAAGATGGCAGATGCACAAAATAATACATCTCCGGGCTGTGCGTGATGGTTCACGCCTGTAATCCCAACACATTAGGAGGCTGAGGCAGGAGGATTACTGGAGGCCAGGGTTTCAGCAACAGCCCGGGCAACAAAGTGAGACCCCGTCTCTGCACACACACAAAAAAATTAACCACACACAGTGGCTTGTGCCTATAATCTCAGCTACTCAGGAGGCTGAGGTTGAAAGATCCCTTGAGCCTTGGTGTTTGAGGCTGCACTGAGCTAAGATGGTGCCACTATGCTCCTGCCTGAGCAACAGAGCAAAACTCTGTCTCTTTATTAAAAAAATAAAAAGAGAAAGAAAGGATATTTCTCCTTGTCTGCAGGCGAGAATGCACCCAGATCATTCTAGTCTGATAGGCTATCCATATGCAAACCTGTAAAGGAACTCACATACCTGTAAAGGTACTCACGTACCTGTAAATGACAATGAAATGTTAGCTTCGAAATAGTTTATGGAAGTAGTTTACAGGAAAGTCAAGGTATAGTAATTAACCTATAATTTATAAGAATGGAATGTTCTGTATGTTGGTGTAACAAAACATGTCTATTCTTTTGTGTCATGTTTTGCTGTTGGTTAAACCATACATTTGATCAAGTAGTAAGTCAGCAGATACTTCAACTTGGTATCCAGTATAACCAATATCACCTCTTCGTTATAGAAACAAACTCTTCCATGGCTGGGTGCAGTGACTCATTCCTGTAATCCCAACACTTTAGGAGGCCATGGTGGGAGGATCACTAGAGGCTAGGAGTTTGAAACCAGGCTGGGCAACATAGTGAGACCCCAGCTCTACCAAAAATTTTTTTAAAAATTTTTTTGAAGACGAAACTACTTCTTCCCATTATTGTCTGTACCCTAACTAAATATTAAGCATTCCACTTGTAAGAAAGTTATTAGCTCCGATTGCCTCTCTTTATTCTTATGTATGAGTTTTCATTCCACAAGTTTTAGACAGTGTTTACAAAGTATAAGTTATACAAAGGTATAGCTAAAGGTTGTGGCTACTTAACCATATATATATATATATCTTTAATGATAGAGACCACTAGAGCAGTATTGACTTAAATGGCTCAAATATTTCATGAGCTTTCAATAAAAAAGACTAGCAATAGTAATTTTGAGTTTATTTAGGTAGGATTATGAAAAAAGTTATCTTTTTTCTTTTTATGAATTTTGTTTATAAAAATTATAATTTAATTGTATAAGCACTTTTATGAATTTTTAATTGCAGATAACATCTGATAAATGTTATAAATTTGTTCCCACATAATTGTACATGACATACAATTCTGTATAGCTAAACTCATTTTCCATTACTATTTTATAATAGAACCTAATGGAAATTAATTAACATGACTGCCTTTTTCCTGTGAGAATTGAGTCTCCATAGCCTATTCTATGAACTGTTCTCTGCCTTCCTTAATTCTTTAATGTATAGATGAACCTAACATTCCCTTCCTGTCAATTTCAGATGTTTAATGTTGCTTGCCTTGTTTCCTTTTATTTTAAATGAGAGCTGACATTATGAGCTCAGCACTTAACTGAGTACATCAAAAGGCAAAAGAGAAACATCTCTCTCCCCATGGTTTCAGATGAGAATCTGGAGAAAAATATGTACGTGTGCTCAGATTTCTCTTTGTTGGAGTATGGACTATGGAGAGAGAAATAAAATGCCAAAGTATCTCTCTAAACTTTTCGTATAGTGGGCTAGAAATTGTTCAAGTCAATATTTATTGAACCTTTGTACATGACACACTGTAGAGAATTTTTAAAATTAAAAGAATTTCTGTTTTGAAACAACTGAAATACATATATACATATTTATATTTTAAAGCAAAATTTTATATATGTTAAGAAGTCTGTTGTAGGTTGTGAATGTCCCTATCTGTTTTGGGAATGGCCTTTTAGAAGAGGTGGTACATGAAACAAGCATTTGAAGTGTGAAATTTGACATGCGGATATGAAAGAAGACTATTCCAAAAATGTTATAAACCTAAATATAGAAGAAACAAAGTAAAAGAATTGTCAAAAAACAACAGATAATTCATTCACCTGATTCAGAGTGTACACGTAGAAAAGAGATAAGTATAGACAGTTTCATTTTTTGGTAGAATGTCAGAATAAAGAGCTTTTATTTACTTCAGTGGGCCGTGAGGGCTGACATGATGAGATTTACATTTTAGAGAATTAGCTTGGCAATAATAATGTATATATATTTATGGTAATTCAAGATGCCCTGAATAGGAGTGCCTGAAGTCCAGATGATTGGTAACTATGGCCTGAATTGGATGGTGGCATAGAGAATAAAGATGGGAAAATTGGTTTTAGAAATACAACTTGGAGGTGATGGGGGTAGAGATTTTTCCACCTGTTATCTACTGCCATCCTCCATCCCTCACAAAGAAAAGAAATTTTTAGTGCATTTAGATCATATTCCAAAATATAGTTTGGGCCATGCTTCTAGTCAAGTGGTGTCTGTCTGTCTGTCTCTCTCTCTCTCTCTCTTTTGAGACAGAGTCTTGCTCTATCACCCAGGCTGGAGTGCAATGGCGTGATCTCAGCTCACTGCAACCTCTGCCTCCTGGGTTCAAGTGATTTTCCTGCCTCAGCCTCCCGAGTAGCTGGGATTACAGGTGCCCACCACCTTACCTGGCTAATTTTTGTATTTTTAGTAGAGACAGGGTTTCACCATATTGGCCAGGCCGGTCTCGAACTCCTGACCTTGTGATCCACCCGCCTCAGCCTCCTAAAGTGCTGGGATTGCAGGCGTGAGCATCCACGCCCGGCCTCCTAAAATGCTGGGATTACAGGCGTGAGCCTCCGCGCCCGGCCTCAAGTGGTCTTTCTCTAAAAGATTACAGTCATGATTAGAGCTTCCCTTTCCATGTCATCTTTTCCTAGCTCTGGAAAAACGGGGTGGAGCTCTCTTGTACCACTTCCCAGTCTTCTGCATTATATACGTGCTAATGTATGTAGACTCCAGGAGCCAACCAGTGTTAAGATGGTGTTGGGGCTTAATGTCCTCTCTTAAACCTTCTACTCTTAGTTGGAGTTTTTACTACAAGCACAGCTAATAACGTAGTCACAATTTTATTTACAATTTGCTACTGTCCCCTTTTTCAAAAGCCTCATGGTAAGGGGATGCTTATTTTAATAAAGCATTTAGACTTTTTTTAACTCACCCTAATATCATTTAATAGCACCCAGTCCCTGTATCACCACTAACAGATGGATCCTGTTACAATAGAGGCAATATAATTTACATTTAAGAGTACAGTTTCTGGAGGGTAAATAGCCTAGGAGGTTATGATCCCAGCTCTATTGGTCCTGGGTACATGACTTTAGGGAAGTTACTTAACCTCTATGTCTCAATTTCCTCATGTATAAAATATAATAATAGTAACTTATAGAATTGTGAGGAATAAATGAGTGTTAGATATAGTGTTTGTTACATAATGTGTTAAATATTAGCTATTGTGATTATTACAGGATATAGTAACTGACAATAATTGAAAGCATCTTGGAGATTTATCAATAATTCCTACAGAATTTTCTGGATTATTTGAGATGATAGTGATTTCATTATCAGAAATAGGACTTTCAGAAAGCAGAAGTGATTCATGTGTTAATGAAGGCTATAATTTTGATTTAGGAATTGTACTTGAAGTGCTAAAGCACCATTTAGGTATAGAAATAGAGTTGACAAATAAGAATAAGGATCTCGAACCTGGGAGAAAAAACAAGCCTATAAATAAAGATTTGGGATATATCAACAATGCTGAACCCTGTAGTAAGTGCCCTGAAATTGGGGAAGAGATTTAATAATTGCTGTGGAGCAATATTGTGCTAAATATTTTAGGAGTTTTGTTTGTTTAATTAATTTTATTCCTCATAATTGCTTTGTGTGAGGAAATTAAGGCTCAAGGAGGTTTTCTGAAAATGCTATGGCTGGAGTTTACAAATAAATTACAAAAACTTTAAGTAACTTTAGCAAGATTACAGGATACAAGTTACTATGAAAAAAATTTAATTGTATTTCTGTATGTTAGCACTATGCATTTAAGAATTGGAAATTTTCAGGCCGGGCGCGGGGGCTCAAGCCTGTAATCCCAGCACTTTGGGAGGCCGAGACGGGCGGATCACGAGGTCAGGAGATCGAGACCATCCTGACTATCACGGTGAAACCCCGTCTCTACTAAAAATACAAAAACTAGCCGGGCGAGGTGGCGGGCACCTGTAGTCCCAGCTACTCGGGAGGCTGAGGCAGGAGAATGGTGTAAACCCGGGAGGCGGAGCTTGCAGTGAGCTGAGATCCAGCCACTGCACTCCAGTCCAGGTGACAGAGCGAGACTCCGCCTCAAAAAAAAAAAAAAAAAAAAATTGGAAATTTTCTAAAAATAAACCTTTACAATAGCAGATACTTAGGGATAAAATTAACAAAATATGAAGCAAGTATAGGACCTGTACACTGAAAACTAGCAAATATTGCTGAGGAAAAAAACAAGGAAAACCTAAATAAGTGGAGCAAGATATCGTGTTCATAGATTTGAACACTTAATTTTGCTGTAATGTCAAATTTTCCCAAACCAATGTAAAGATTCAGTGCAATTCTGATCAAAAACTCAACAGACTTTTTTTGTAGTCTGATCAGCTAACCTAAAATTTACATAGAAATCGAAAGGACCAGAATATCCAAAACAATTTTGAAAAAGAGAGATGAAGGTGCCTAGTGAGGAAATGATAATCTTTTCAACAAATCTTGCTAAACCATTTAGATATCCATATATGAAAAAGTACACCTCCACCCCTACTTTGTACCTACAAAAATTAATTTGTAATTCATACATCTAAATGTAAGATCAAAAACTAGAAAATAAAGGGAACCCCTTAGAAACCTTGAGTTATCAAAAGTTGCATAAATAGGACATAAAGAACATGAACCATGAAGAAAAACTTGTTTCCTTTTTTTTTTTTTGAGCTGGAGTTTCACTCTTGTTGCCCAGGCTGGAGTGCTGCAGTGGGCGCGATCTCTGCTCACTGCAACCTCCGACTCCCCAGTTCAAGCGATTGTCCTGCCTCAGCCTCACAAGTAGCTGAGATTTCAGGCATGCACCACCACGCCCAGCTAATTTTGTGTTTTTAGTAGAGGCGAGGTTTCACCATGTTGGTCAGGCTGGTCTGACCTCAGGCCATCCACCCGCTTTGGCCTCCCAAAGTGCTGGGATTACAGGTGTGAGCCACCACACCTGGCCTAAGAAAAACTTGATATTTCAACTTGGCTGTAATTAGGGGACAAAAAGAAAAACTCGTTAAATTGTACTTATTCAAAAATTTTTTTTAAATGGCTCTTCTGTTAATAAAGGAGAAAGACAAGCCATAGTCTTGAGGAAAATATTTGAAAACCACATATCTAATAAAGTGCTTACATCCAAAACTCTTGCAACTTAAGGAGACAAGCTACTCAATTTAAAATTTTTTAAAATGGCCAAAGGATTTGAACAGATACTTCATAAAAGTAGAAATACAGATGACCAATAAGCACAAGAAAAGATGCTAAACATTATTAATCATCAGGAAAATGGAAATTATACTGAAATTCATTACCGCTACAACCACTACAATGGCTAGATTTTAAAACACTGATATTTCCAAGTGTTGGTAAGGTTGTCAATTAACTAGAATGTCCACACATTGCTTATGTGAATGCAGAATCACAGTCACTTTGGAAAACAGTTTGACAGTTTTTTAGAAGGTTAAACATAAACTTAGTATAAGACCCAGCATTCCTACTTCTAGTTATTTACTCAAGAGAAATGAAAACCCTATATACATGTAAAGACTTCTGTGTAAATGTTTATAGCCACTATGTTTCTAATGTCCCCAAACTGAAACAACTAATGCATCAAACTAAATTTGAGTTTATACATGCCATGGAATACTACATAGCAATAAAGAAAGAGGAAACTCTTTATACATGGAAAATATTTTTATTATAAAAGCTCTATGTTGAAAGAAGACAAACACAGAAGACTACATAGTGTTTGATTCCATTTATATGACATAATAGAAAAGGCAAAACTAATGACACAGATCCAATCAACAGTTGCCAAGAGCCAGGGGTGGAATGAGAGAACTGACTGAAAAGTAGCAGCACAGAAAGTTTTGGGGGATGATGGGAATGATCTTATGATCGTACTCATGGTTGCATGACCATAAACATTTGTTGAAACTTACGAACTTGCACACTTAAAATTGGTAAATTTCGTATGTAAATTATGGTCCAGTAAAACTGGTTTTTTAAATGACTTAAGTGGCTCTTTATTTTTTAGAGCAGTTTTAGGTTCACTGCAAAATTGAAAGGAGGTACAGATTGCTCATATAACCCCTACCCCTACATATGTATAGCCTACCCCGTTATGAACATCCCCCACCAGAGTGCTACATTTGTTACAATCGATGAATCTACACTGACAAGTCCAAACTCTATAGTTTTCATTAGGGTTCACTCTTGGTACAACTACTTTTTAATTCCTACATCTCTGGTCCAAGTTCACTCTTGGGGTTGTACATTCTATATGTTTGGACAAATCTGTAATGCATATATCTATCAATGTAGTATCATTCAGAATAGTTTCATTACTGTATTATTTTACTGTGTCCATGGTTTTAACTTTTTCAAAATGTCAGAATCATACAGTTTGTAATCTTTTCATGCTGTCTTTTTTTACTTAGTCGTGTGTGTTTAAGGTTTCTCCCTGGCTTTTCATGACTTCATAGCTCGTATCTTTCCGTGCCGAATAATATTCTATTGCTGAGATGTATCACAGTTCATCTGTTCACCTACTGAAGGACATCTTGTTTGCTTTCAGGTTATGGCAGTTATGAATAAATCTGCTATAAACATCCTTGTGCAGTTTTTTGTATAGATAAGTGTTTAACTCTTTTGGGCAAGTATTCAAAGAGTATGATTGTTGGATCTTATGGTAAGAGTACTTAGTTTTTTGTAAGAGACCACAAAATGTGTCAGTGTAGTGTGGGGGGTGGGGGAAAGAAGAAGAAGAAACCACCAAACTGTTTTCTAAAGTGGCTATATCGGTATGCATCACCACCGGCAGTGAATGAGAATTCCTGTCACTCCGTATCTTTGCCAGCATTTGGCATTGCCAGTGTTCTGGATTTGCGCTATTCTAATACATGTATAGTGGTATCTCATTGTTGTTTTAACTTACATTTCCCTGATGACATATGGTGTAGAGCATCTTTTCATGTGTTTATTGGCCATCTGTGTATCTTCTTTGGTGATGTGGCTGTTAAGGTCTTTAGCCCATTTTTTAATAGGGTTGTTTGTTTTCTTGTTGAGTTTTAAAAGTTATTTGTATGTTTTGGATAACAACCCTTCATGAGATAGGTATTTTGCAAGTATTTTCTCCCAGTCTGGGGTTTTTATTTTCCTTCTTTTGATGGTGTCTTTCATGGTGCAGAAACTTTAATGAAGTCCAGTTTATTCTTTTTTTCATGGATTATGCATTTGTTGTTTTGTCTAAAAAGTTACGGCACAGACCAAGGTTATCTAGATTGGTCTTATGTGTTATCCTTAGGAGTTTCATAATTTTGCATTTCACATTTAGGTATGTGATTTATTTTTAGTTAATTTTTGCAAAGGTGTAAGGTCTGTGTTCAGATTCTTTTGCATATAGATGGTCCTATTGCTCTAGCAATGTATGTTGAAAAGACTGTCTTTCCACCAGTATTCCCTTTGTCTTTTTATCAAACATCAGTTGACTGTGCAGGTCTATTACAGGGCTCTCTATTCCATTGATCTATTTGTCTGTTCTTTTGCCAATACCACACTGTCCTGTTTCTGTAACTTTATAGTAAGTCTCAAAGTTGGATAGTGTCAGTCTGCCAGCTTTGTTCTCTTTCCATATAATATTGGCTATTCTGGATCTTTTGCCTTTCCATATTAACTTTAGAATCAGTTTGTCAATATCCACAAAATAGCTTGCTGGGATTTTGATTGGGATTACATTGAATCTATAAATCAATCTTGGAAGAACTGACATCTTCACAATATTGAGTCTTCTTACCCATATATGTAGAGTATTTTTACATTATTTAGTTCTTCGATTTTTTATCAAAGTTTTAAGTTTTCCTCATATAGATCTTATACGTATTATTTTAGATTTATACCTAAATATTTCGTTTTAAGGGGTGTTAATATAAATGTTTTTGTGTTTTAATTTGAAATTTCACTTGTTCAGTGCAGACATACAGGAAAGTGATTGGCCTTTGTATATTGCCCTCGTATCCTGCAACATTGCTGTAATCACTTCCTAGTTCCAATAGTTTTTGGCCAATTCTTTCAGATTTTCTACATAAACAGTCATATCATCTGCATACACAGACATTTTTATTTCCTCCTTCCCAATATACTTTTTCTTTTCTTTTCTTATTGCAGTTAGCATCAACTTCGAGTATGATGTTGAAAAGTTCCTGATCTTAGTTAGACAACTTCAAGTTTCTTACCATTAAGATGTTAATTGTAGGATATTTGTGTTATTTTTTATCAAGTTGAGGAACTTCCCACTATTCCTAGTTTACCGAGAGTTTGTATCAGTAGATGTTAGATTTTGTCAAATGCTTTCTCTACATCTATTGACAGAATCATGTGGTTTTTTTCTTCCTCAGCTTGTCGATGTGATCGATCACATTAATTGATTTTCAAATTTTGAACCAGCCTTGCATAACTGGGATAAATCCCACTTGGTTGTAGTGTATAGTTCTTTTTATGCATGAATTGTTTTGATTTGTCAATAATTTGTTGAGGGCTTTTGCATCTATATTTATGAGAGATGTTGGTCTCGGTTTTTTTCTTGTAATGTTGTTGTCTGATTTTGGTATTTGAGTGATGCTGGCCTCATATAATAAATTAGACAGTATTCCTTCTGTTTTTAGCCTCTAGTGGATACTCTAGAGAACTGGTATAATTTCTTCCTTAAATATTTGGTAGAATTTACCAGTGTACCCATCTGGGCCTGTCCTTCTGCTTTGGAAGGTTTAAATTATTGATTAAATATTTTAAAATACATATAGGTCTCTTCAGATTCTCTGTTTCTTCTTGTGTCAGTTTTAGCAGATTGTGTCTTTCAAGGAATTGGTCCATTTTGTCTAATTTATGAAGTTTGTGAGCACAGAGTTGTTCATAGTATTCTTTTGATTGTCTTTTTAGTATCCCTGGGATCTGTAATAATGACCACTGTTTCATTTCTTTTTCTTTCTTTCTTTTTCTTTTCTTTTTTTTTTTTTTTTTGAGACGGAGTTTTGCTCTTGTTGCAAAGGAGGTTGGAGTACAGTGGCACAATCTTGGCTCACCGCAACATCTGCCTCTTGGGTTCAAATGATTTTCCTGCCTCAGCCTCCCGAGTGGCTGGGATTACAGGCATGCACCACCATGCCTGGTTAATTTTGTATTTTTAGTAGAAGTGGGGTTTCTCCATGTTGGTCATGCTGGTCTTGAACTTCTGACCTCAGGTGATCTGCCCATCTCAGCCTCCCAAAATGCTGGGATTACAGGTGTGAGTCACCATGCCTGACCTTCATTTCTGCTATTAGTAATTTAGGTCCTCTCTTTCTCTTAGTGTAGTTAAAGTTTTACTGCTTTTATTGATTTTTTTTTTTTCCCCAAGAACCCTCTTTAGATTTCGTTGGCTTTCTTTATTGATTTTTGTGGTAATTATTTCCTTAGTGCTTACTTTGGATTTAATTTACTCCTTTTTCTAGTTTCCTAAGGTAGAAGTTTAGATGATTGATTTTAGATCTTTCT
>NW_012123376.1:2585914-2610855 GCF_000951035.1 Colobus angolensis palliatus | reverse complement strand
CAGCACCGATTGTCCGGCACTCCCGAGTGAGATGACCCCAGTACCTCAGTTGAAAATGCAGAAATCACCGGTCTTCTGTGTCGCTCGCGCCGGGATTTGGAGACTGGAGCTGTTCCTATTCGGCCATCTTGCTCCGCCCCCCCAATATTTGTATTTAATGCTATGCGTTTTCCAAGCACTGCTTTTGCTGCATTCTAGAAGTTGTATTTTTATTTTTATTTAGTTTAAGATATTTTCTAATTTCTCTTGCGTTTTCTTCTTTGATGTATGTGTCATTTCGAAGTGTATTGTTTAATATCCACATATTTTAGAATCTTCCAGTTATCTTTTTATTGTTGATTTCTAGTTTAATTACATTGTAGTTTGAGAGTAGAGAGCATCTGATTTGTATTCTTTTAACTTTGTTCATGTGTGTTTATAGCCTAAGATGCAGTCTGTCTTCTGCATATGTTTTGTGTGAGCTTTAAAAGAATGTGTATTCTGCTATTGTTGATAAATTGTGATTATAACCAGTTGACTGATGGTGTTGAATTCTACTATGTCTTTAATGATTTTCTGCCTGCTGGATATGTCCATTTCTAATACTGGCCTGTTGAAGTCTTCATCTATAGTAGTAGATTCATATATTTCTTCTTGCAGTTGTATCAGTTTTGACTCATGTATTTTGACATTCTGTTCTTGGTCATATAAATGTTAGGGATTATTATATCTCCTTGGAAAATGGACCCCTTTGTCATTATGTAATGCCCCTCTTTATCCTTGATAACTTTTCTTGCTCTGAAGTCTGTTCTGTCTGAAATTAATACAAGCTACTCCCAGTTTTTTTTGAGTAGTATTATAATGGTATATTTTTCTCCATATACTTTTAATCTATATGTATCTTTATATTTAAAGTGCATTTCTTGTAGGCAATATATAGTTGGTTTTTTTAATCTAGCTCTTAATTGGTGAATTTAGAACATTTACATACAATGTGATTATTGATATACTGTAGATTTGCATCTACCATATTTATTACTGTTTTCTATTTTTTCTCTCATTCTTTGTTTTTATTTTTCATTCTTTTTCTTTTTTGGTTTTAATTGGCATTTTGTTGTTGGGCACATAAATGTTAGGAATTGTTATATTTTCTGGGTGGAAGAACTTCAAAAAGGAAAGTTTGAAAATGTAAGCTAAATGTAGTAATTGAGAAGGTTAAAGTGTTTTTTCTATCAGGAAATCAAGGAGATCTACAATCCTGCCAACCAGAGAAGGAATGTTCTGAGTTAGGAGTGTAGGGAAAGAAAGAAAATTAGAATATAAGCAATTTTAAGGTAGAGAGGGGGGAATTGAAATAAACCCTTGTTGGATAGATCTTGACCTTAGTGAAAAGGAAGTCATCAAATGACAATGAAGAGGGCTGCAAATGACCTGAGAGTCTTAATAAAAGAAGGCAGTTTTTAGAAAGACAACTATAGAGAATACAGTAATCTAATACATTTGGAATAAAAGAATTCCAAGCAGCAATAAGAGCTAGGTCATGGACTTGGTTAGTATGGCATCCCTGATTTTCCACAGTTCCTCTTAATTCAAATCAGAGGTCGATGAACTATGGCCTATAGGCCAAATCCAGCCTACCATCTGTTTTTGGACAGCCTGCAGGCTAAGATTGGTTTGTGTGGTTTTTTTTTAATTATGAGGGGGAAATCAAAATAAAAATAAATACTTAATGACACATGAAAATTATATGAAATGCAGATGTTAGTGTATATAAAGTTTTATTGGAACATAAACTCATTTGTTTACGTATTGTCTGTGGCTGCTTTTATGCTACAACTGCACAGTTGAGTTGTTGCAACAGAAAGTTTATGGCCCACAAAGCCTAAAATACTTACTCTTTGTTCCTTTACAAAACATGTTTGCATGCTAGCTTTTAGCAGCATCAGTTAAGCAGCACTGATAATTGTCTGTCTGTTTCTTGGAGACCATTCACAAGTCTAAATAGACGGGTCACCGTTTATCAATGCTTTCGAGATATCAGCATGCATCTCTTTCTTATGCATCTCTTTAGCAGGGTAGGAAAATTATGACTTTGAATGCGTAGCTTTGTTTCTTGGTAAGGATAAGATGTTACATTCCACTGAGTGGAAGAAAAATCAAATTCTGTGCTTCAAAAATTCCAATATTTTAAAGTATTAGAACATCTCATGGTTTATAGAAAAACATGGAACGTGGTAAGACATCTTGGCCAGACTATAAATTGGAACTCTGCAGCCAGGAAAACTTACAAAGTCACCTATTATTTTTCTTATGACAAGCTTTAAAACAAAATGCTTTGGCAAACTTGAATGTTTAATTTAATTTAACAAACACATAGTGTTTACTGTGCCAATACAGTTTTAAGCATTTTACCAATATTAACGCATTTAATTGTCCTAATTGCCTAATGAGAGTATCACTATTACGCTCATTTTATAATTATGGAAGCTGAGACACAGGTAGTAAAGAGTGGTATGGAGTTTGAACTCATGTAGTCTGGCTTCAGAACCCTTGCTTAATATAGTTATTTGTGAATATTTAACCCTCTGAATCTACATTAAAAATTGAAACTATAAAAATAAGTATTTAAAGTCACATTACATTAAAAAAAAATACTTCAATCTCATGAAGCTTCAAGATTACGTGAGACCCTTTTTGTTTTAGAGTCCTTACTATATATGTATGTATTTGACTTCTAGGTTCAGGGGATACATGTGCAGATTTGTTACTTAGGTAAATTGTGTGTTGTTGAGGTTTGTTGTACAAATAATCCCATCCTACCCAGTAGGTAGTTTTTCAGCCCATGCCACCCTTCCACCTCAAGTAGTTCCCAGTGTGTATTGTTCTCATTTTTGTGTTTATGTGTATTCAGTGTTTAGCTCAGGCTTACATGTGAGAATATACAGTATTTGGTTTTTGTTTCTACATTAGTTCACTTAGGATAATGGCCTCCAGCTGCATCCATGTTGCTGCAGAGGACATGATTTCATTCTTTTTTATGGTTGAATAGTATTCCATTGTATGTATGTGCTGCATTTTTTTTTATCCAGTCCACCATTGATGAGCATCTAGGTTGATTCCATGTCTTTGCTTTTGTGAATAATGCCACAATGAAAATATGAGTGCATGTGTCTTTTTGTTAGCATGATCTATCTTCCTTTGAATACCTTTCCAATACCCAGTAATGGGATTGCTGGATTGAATGGTAGCTTTAAGTTCTTTGAGAAATCTCCACACTGCTTTCCATAGTGGCTGAACTAATTGACATTTCTACGAGCAGTATATAAGTGTTCCCTTTTCTTCACGACCTCACCAACATCTGCTATTTTTTGACTTTTTAATAATAGACATTCTGACTGTTGTGAGATGGTAGCTCCTGGTTTTAATTTGCATTTCTCTAATAATTAGTGATGCTAGAATTTTTTCATGTATTTATTGGCTGCATGTATGTCTTCTTTTGAGAAATATCTGTTCATGTTCTTTGCCTTTTTTTAATGGAACTGTTTGTTTTTAGCTTGTTGAATTGTTGACGTTCCTTATTGATTCTGGATATTAGACCTCTGTTGGATGCATATGTTGTGAATATTTTCTCCCATTTTATAGATTGCCTATTTACTCTGTTGATCATTTCTTTCGCTATGCAGAAGCTCTTTAGTTTAATTAGATCCCACTTATCAATTTATGTTTTTGTTGTAGTTGCTTTTGGGGACTTAGTCATAAATTCTTTCCCAAGACCGATGTCCAAGGCTTACAAGAACATTATTTCCTAGAAAGTTTTCTTCTAGGGATTTTATAGTTCTGGATCTTACATTTAAGTCTTTATTCCATCTTGAGTTGATTTTTGTATTTGGTATATAGAAGGGGTCCGGTCTCAATCTTCTGCATATGACTAGCCAGTTATCCTAGCAACATTTATTGAATAGGGAGTTCTCTCCTCATTGCTTGTTATTGTTGACTTTGTCAAAGATCGGATGGTTGCAGGTGTTTGGCTTTATTTCTGCGTTCTCTGTCCTGTTCCATTGGTCTGTATGTCTGGTTTTGTACTAGTACCATGCTGTTTTGGTTACGGTAGCCTTGTACTTTGAATTCAGGTATTGTGGTGTCTCTAGCTTTGGTTTTTGTTGTTGTTTTGTTTTTGTTTTTGCTTAGCATTGCTTTGACGCTTTTTTGGTTCCATACGAATTTTAGAATAGTTTTTTCTCATTCTGTGAAAATGACGTTGGTAATTTGATAGGAATAACATTTAATTTACTTTCTTTGGGTCGTATGGCCATTTTAGCAATATTGATTCTTCCTATCCATGAGCAAGGAATGTTTTTCCATTTGTTTGTGTTGTCTCTGAATTTCTTTGAGCTGTATTTAGTGATTCTTATTGTAGAGATGTTTCATGCAGCACTTTTGGAATCATCTAGTAGTTTTCACTTCATTTTCACTGCTTTTCAAATTTTTTCACTGTTTGAATCCCTAGATGATACTGTGGCTGAATTTTTATTTTTAGCCACAGTGTCTATTTAGATAAATTTTTTTGCCATTTGTTCTTTTGATATGTTCGTGATCTTAGAAATTTGACTACTTATGTGCAGATTTCGGCTTTCCTACTTACTTGGGCAAGTTATTAACTTCTCTGAGTCTCAGAATCTTTATCTCTAAAAAGAGAATAATTGCTTGCCCACTTTCACCACTGTGATTCAACGTAATATGAGAATTCCCAGCTAAAGCAACCAGACAAGGAAAAGAAATAAAGGGCAATCAAATTGTTAAGGGAGAAGTCAAATTATCCTTGTTATTAAATGATAGGATTTTTTTTTTTTAACAAAGCAAAACGTTTCAGGAATTTGCATGTCATCCATGTTTCTATATGCCAACAGTGAACATTCTGAAAAATAAACTAAGAAAGTATTCCCATTTACCTAGGAATTAAAGCTGCAAATAAAATTAAATACCTAGGAATTAAAGAAGTGGCTGGGTGCAGTGGCTCATGCCTGTAATCCAGCACTTTGGGAGGCTGAGGCCGGCAGATCACGACAGGAGTTTGAGACCAGCCTGGCCAACATGGTGAAACCCTGTTTCTAATAAAAATACAAAAATTAGCCAGGCGTGGTGATGTGCATCTGTAATCCCAGCTACTTGGGAGGCTGAGACAGGAGAGTCGCTTGAACCCATGAGGCAGAGGTTGCAGTGAGCCGAGGTCATGCCATTTCACTCCAGCCTAGGCGTCTTGAAAAAAGAAGAAAAAAAGAAAAAAAGAAGTAAAAGATCTTTACAATGAAAACTATAAAACACTGGTGCAAGAAATTGAGGAGAACACATGAAAGATGGAAAGATTTATTCCACGTTCATGGATTGGAAGAATCAATGTTGTTAAAATGTCCATACTTACCTAGAGCAGTCTACAGATTCAATGCAATACCTCTCAATATACCAATGACATTCTTCACAGGAGTAGAAAAAAAAAAATCCTAAAATATATATGGAACCACAGTAGACCCGGAATAGCCAAAGCTATCCTATGCAAAAAGAACAAAACTGGAGGAATCACATTGCCTGACTTCAAAATATACTACAGTGCTGTAGTAACCAAAACAGCATGGTACCAGTGTAAAAACAGACACACTGGAAAAAAAATAGAGAAATCAGAAGCAAATCTATACGTCTCCAGTGAACTTATTTTTGAGAAAGATGCCAGGAACATACATTGGGGAAAGGACAGTGTCTTCAATAGATGATACTGGGAAAACTGGATGTCCATATGCAGAAGAATAAAATTAGACCTCTATCTCTTGCCATATACAAGAGTAAAATCAACATGGGTCAAAGACTTAAATCTAAGACCTCAAACTATAAAACTACTAAAACATTGGAGAAACTCTCTAGGACATTGTTCTGAGCAAAGTTTTCTTGAGTAATACCCCACAAGCACAGGCAGCCAAAGAAAAAATGGACAAACAGGATAATATCAAGTAAAAAAAGCCCCTGCATAGCAAAGGAGACAATCAACAAAGTGAAGAGACAACCCACAAAATGGGAGAAAATATTTGTGAACAATCCATCTGACAAGGAATTAATAACCAGAATATATAAGGAGCTCAAACAACTCAGTAGGAAAAAAATCTAATAATCCGATTTTTAAATGGACAAAAGATCTAAATAGACATTTCTCAGAAGAAGGCATACATATGGTAAACAGGGTTATGGAAAGGTACTCAACATCACTGATCATCAGAGAAATGCAAATCAAAACTGCAACGAGACATCATCTCACCCCAGTTAAAAGGGCATTTATCCAAAAGACAAGCAATAACAAATGCTGACGAGGATGTGGAGTAAAGAGAACCCTCATACACTGTTGGTGGGAATGTAACTTAGTACAACCACTCTGGAGAACAGTTTGAAGGTTCCTCGAAAAACTAAAAGTAGATTTATGCTGGATCATATGGTAGCTTTATGCTGGATCAGTGATTGCTGGATCATATGGTAGCTCTATTTTTAGTTTTTTGTATATCCCAAAAGAAAGGAAGTCAGTATATCAAACAAATATTTGCACTTCCATACTTATTGCAGTAGTATTTACAGTAGCCAAGACTTAGAAGCAACCCAAGTGTCCATCAACAGATACTGAAGAAAATGTGGTACTTATACACAATGGAGTATTCTTCAGCCATAAAAAAGAATGAAATTCTGTCATTTGCAACATGAATGGAACTGGAGGTCATTATGTTAAGTAAAATAAGCCAGGCACAATAAGAAAAACTTTGCATGTTCTCACTTGTTTGTAGGAGCTAAAAATTAAAACAGCTGAACTCATAGAGATAGAAAGTAGAATGATGGTAACCAGAGATGGTTACCGGAAGGGTAGTTGGGAGAACGGCGGATGGGCAATAGGTACGAAAATAATAGGAAGGTGGAATAAGATCTATTTGGAAGCACAACATGGTGACTACAGTCAGTAGCAATTTAATTGTACATTTTTTTTTAGACAGAGTCTGTGTCTGGCTTTATACTGGATCAGTGATTGCTGGATCTTACGGTAGCTCTAGCCCTGGCTGGAGTATAGTGGCGTGATCTCTGCCCGCTGCAAACCTCCGCCTCCCAGGTTCAAGTGATTGTCCTGCCTCAGCCTCCTGAGTAGCTGGGATTACAGGCATGTGCCATCACACCAGCTAATTTTTTCTGTTCTTAGTAGAGAAGGGCTTTCACCATTTTGGCTAGGCTGGTCTCGAACTCCTGACCTCAAATAATCCGCCCACCTCAGCCTCCCAAACTTCTGGGACTACAAGCATGAGCCACCGCGCCTGGCCTAATTGTACATTTTAAAATAACTAGACCAGGTGTGGTGGATCACATCTGTAATCCAAGCACTTTGGGAGGCTGAGGCGGGAGGATCACTTGAGGTCAGCCTGCCAACATTGCAAAACCCCATCTCTACTAAAAATACAGATACGTACCTACATACATACTTACATACATACATGCATACAATAACTAAAAGAGTATATTAGATTGTTTGTAACACAAAGGATAAATCCTTGAAGTAATGGATACCTCATTTACCCTGATGGAATTATTACACATTGTATGCCTGTATCAAAATATCCCATATACCTGCTATGTACCTATAAAAATTAAAGATTTTTTAAAAAGAATAATCCTAAATTCTGTATTAGTGCTTTGGAGGTAATTAAATGAAAAAACTATTTATACCTGTATATGACATAAATAAAAGCGCTCAAATGTTAGACTCCTTTCCTTTTGTATTGATCTGTACACATCCTGATAGGCATCATGCCAATTCAAGTTTCCTCTTAGTATAGTAAACGCCTTTAAAGTTCATCACTGGCTTTTTATTAATATCGCAAGCCTCTCACAACCCACTTAGTTATGGTTACAATAGAAAGCGAGAGAAGAGGAATAAGGGACAGAGCAATAATAAAAGCACCAAATTTCAGCCAACCTAGAGAGGAAAAGCAACACTTTCTGCAGGGGAGGACATGAGAAAAGTGTAGGGAGAAAAGCAAGGCCCAGGAAAATGTTTGAGAGAAGACATTTCTTCGGAATAATAATGTCAGATGTTAAAAATTGGAGTTTGTTTAATTAAATTAATGCTTACTGAGTTGCTTTGATTATATTAGGCTCTTTATTATTTCTTTTTTATCCTGAAATGTTAGAGATGGTTAAATAGATACCAAAGTGTGTAGACTTTTTCTGAAACTTTTAAACTTTCTCATTTTATAAACAGTTGTAGAAAATAAAAATATAATTTTAACATAATATGTGTTTACTGAGTACCTAACATAAGATTATATTTACTCTCTATTTCTTTGAACATCCCAAGATAGAATTTAACAGAAATACTAATAAGTAATTATTTAGTCCATTAAGTCTAATTAGACAGAAATAAGAGGTGGGGAAATAGTGATTTAGTTCTTACTATGTTACGTTTTTCTTCTTTACCTCTGTTTTATATGCCCTTATGATAGACTTTATTACATTCTTGTAGGTAGGCTAGTGAGTCGCACATAGATTCCTAAAATTGTATATAAAATTTGTAATAATTTTAACTTGTTACAGAACTCAGATAGTAGAGCCTGTCGTATCACACTACTTTTGCTCCCTTTTTTGCATTTCTTTTTTGTAAGTGTTTTTAGAATGTTATCATGTCTCCTTCTACCACCTTAGCCATTATCCAAACTATATATTTTTTGAAAGTTTAATCTTTTTTGTAGTTTGGTCACACCTAACCTATAATCATTTTGGTTTCTCTTTTCTTCACTCTCTGTAATTTGTTTTCATCTTTTACTGACACCTAAACCTGGAAACAATAATCTTAGTTCACTGGTTTCTTCATACTTCAGTAAGAGACTACCCCTCATCAAATTGGTATTTAATATTTTAATGTTTTCTATCCTGGCTTGAACCTATTTAGCATTCTAATTTTATAACACCTAAAAACCTCATGGTTACTATGACTCCATTCATTCACTCAGTAAGCATTAAGAGTTAGTAATATTCTGGATATACCATTATCTCATTAAGAGCTTATAATATACACGAAATCTTAGGAATCCAAAGATGGATTAGACAAGATTCCTGCACTCGAGTAACTTATATTTTAATTGTACAGTGTGTAGTTGTGAACATTTTACTTGTGTTAGCTCATATTATCATCCAGAACTCAACATGCTTAAGTTTTCCCCCAAGGATTTTGATTCAGAAGGTCTCAGGCAGAACCATGGCATCTAGAATTCTTTGAAGTTCCACAAGTAATTCTGATGGTCCTCCTTGGTCAGGCTAGATAAAGTCAACCTCAGGAGTCATCCTCATCCTTAGAAAAGAAAAAAATGTTGCTAATGATCCAGCTTTACTACAAGACCACCTAGGCTTAAAGACCCATGACTCTGGTTGCTGTATTCAGGAGTTTTTTGGAGTATTCCCTAACCCATTTCAGAACACTAATTTGGATAAATTAGCATTTATAGGGCTTGCCTGTTAGTAGGAAGTTGATCTAAATAAATGACTTTTACATCCCTTTTTGCCTTTTACAATATGTATGTTAACCATAGTAAATTTCTTTTCTTGAGCTATATATTACTGAAAAATAGGACAAAAGCATGATTAGCCTCCATCCTGCTACTATTAATACTTTACACTATTCTTCATAAAAGCATCCCCCCAAAAGTGCTTTTTCTAATGACTTTTTAAGATTCAGTTTATATGTTGTGAATTTTTTTTCTTTAATGTAGAGCAGCACTGAGATATACATTAAAAGCAGCATGAAATAGAGTTTTGAGTGTTATGAAGCACTAATATAATAAATACTCTTGGTTCAGAGGATAATTCAAGCTGAATTTTAAGTGTTTGTTGTCATGTTGACACAAAAAGGAAAGCAGACCTAATCAAACACTGTTATAAAATGTTTTACTCTAATTTTATCTCATACATGCTTTTATTTTATGGCAACATTCCTTTCCTTACATTTGTTTCAGTTAAGTACTCTTCACATACCTGTAGTACCTACTTTTTTGCCTTTATAAGATGACCAGATATTACTACATATTGTTTATTAATGACACATATTTTATTTGATCGTGATATGATGGATGCATTGAATTACTCCAAATACATGCTTGAAATTCTTGTAAATCCATGGTACAGTTGTCAAACATACTCAGCGTTTTTAACTCAGCAACAACAGACCTCTCACATTCATTTAAGAATTAGCTTCTAAGCCAAAAATGACAGATGTAGTATTGCAGCTGAGAAGTGAACTGGTTGAAGAAATCATCTAAATGGCAGAAACGTTTGGAGAAATACCCAAACTCCTTTTAAATTCCTTTCTCATGTTCTTTATGCATCATTGTTGCAACATTAATGTTGGCTTTATAAGTTTTCCCTACCTTCTTGTATTTCAATTTGGAAAATTTCACAGTTGGAAGGGAAACAAGTGTGTAGAGAACTGTACAGATAACTGTGTTACTCTATAGTTTTTCATTTTTTTTTCCAACTTACTGGACATCTTTGGGCTCTATAATTTTATATGTACATTTTTAAATTAATGTAATTGCTCCCCTAATTTTCATCAAAAATAATTTTGATTCAGTATCTAGGTATATATTTAAAATTTTTTAAATATACAGATAACTAAAAAGCAAAAGAAAACAGTTGGTAGAACAATAAGTAGCAGTAATGCGCAGAAGTAAAATCTGTAAGATAACATTTTGTATTTTAATAACATGAAAGTAATTTCAGGTATATTCTCTGTAAGTTATGATATAGATATATATGTGTGTGAATGTAGTTTTATAGTTTTTGAAATACATAAAACTTGGATACTTCTTGTTTTCTTAAAGTCAATTAGAAGTTATAGATCAGGTATAATAAGGTAGGTGTGCTTATTTTTGTATTCTGACATCTTTCAAATGTTTTCAGGATATAAAAAATAACCAAAGACCTATACCTTATACTAGACACTGATGTGGTAACACCTCATCTCTGTTTAGCTAATAACACTTTGTTGTGAGAAGTAAAAGATATATCTAAGCCAAATTATTTAAATGGAAAGTACTTAATTTTTTTATTTTTTAAATTTCTCATATAAAAATTTTTTTGAGTTGCCTTCAGTAAAATTAATTTTAAGTTGAATCATGTAGTGTAAAAACAACTAATTTTCTCCTCTCAAACCTCTCTTTTCCCAGATATCTTTACCTATATGGTATATTATTTATTATTTCTTTAGGATGTACATTTCCTTTCTTTTTATATAACTCAGTGTCCTTGTGTGATTTTAGATATATCCATGATTTATATCTAAATATGTATATAATGAGTCAAGTTTTTATTTTTAAAAGAAGCACATCAGAATATATGGACACAAATGAGAATACCCTCCACCAAGGTCAATACAGTAGAAGCCTGTATGCTTTTTCCAACTGTGTTGGTATTGCTCAGTTCACTTATTTTACAGCACAGTTCTTGGAATAACTTTTCATTTTAAAAGTCTTCTTCCTTCAAAGATGAGTTTTGTTTTTGGAAATTCAGCCATTCAGAGTAAAGCACATTGCACTTGGTGGGTGAATAAACTGGGTATACTGTTTGTTGTGAACAACAGGTGAGAAGTTGGGGAGAGGTTAACTATTTAACAATGAAAGAATTGTTGAGAATGGAAAATTATGAGGCCAATTGAAAATCTTATTTTTGAAGGAGGTTTAATAACTTAAGATTTTTACGTTATAATATTGAGGGAAGGATAGCAAATTCTACATGAAAGCATAATTCATATGTAATATGCATGGCAAACATTTATAGAGAATAATATCAAATATTGGTGAGGATATGCGGAAACCATATTTCATACACTTAGAGTTTCATTTTAAATTGATGTAGCCATTTGGGAAGAAAAATGGCAGTATCAAAATTTAAAATCTTTTGACACAATTTCACTTCATGGTGTCTTTGTTAAACATTAGCTTGTGCATGGGAGGCAATTCTTAGGATGATCTTTGAAGCTCTGTGTATAATGCTTTGAAGCATTTTGAAATAATCTAAATGTTAATCTGTTTAGAATTAAATTATTTGGAATTAATTAAATGATTATGTCCACATTGTGCTCTGTTATACAGCAAATGAAAAGAATGAGGTATAGACATGGAAAAAACAGATCCCAGGACAGTCTACATGAAAAAAGGAAGTTACAGAGAAGAATATGTGTGATATGCCATTTGTTTAAAAAAAAAAAAGAAAACTGATACATCAATTGATATGTGATATGCATGCATGTTTTAAAGAAAAACCTCCTAGATACACAGATAACTAATAACAGTGATGATCTCTCAAAGGAGAAATGGAATTGAGAGTAGTGATAGAGGTCCGGGCCAAGTGCACGCACCTGTAATCCCAGCCCTTTGGGAGGCTGAGATGGGAGGATGGCTCGAGCCCAGGATTTCGAGACCAGCCTGGGCAACATAGTGAGACCCTGTCTCTACAAAAAAGAAAAAAAAAGAAGAAGAAGTCTGTAATCTTTATTTGTATGTTTGGAGTTTTTCGTCTCACCGTGGATTTGATAAAGTATTTATAGAATTGAAAATAAATTTGAAAATATTTACTGTGCAGAGAAATAATTTTATGAAAATATAAACAGCTTATCCTTATGAGCAAGACTGAATTCTCAGTTGACTAGACACATCAGCTTCTGTCCTTGTCAACTCCAATTTCTTACAACTGAATCTACCAAAGACTGAATCTATCTGGAGATTCAGGCCCATCTTTGTTTCACAGTTCTTTCAAGTGTAGAAAGTTTATCAATCTCTGCCCCACTTACTTGTGGAATTTAAAACTAAATTTTCCTGCTCACACAAAAAACTTAGCAGTCTATCTCTGACTACCTACATCTGTGTATTCTTCTAAGCTACAATATTCTCTCTTTATTGACCCATCTCTCCATATTTCAACATAAAGTTGAAAGTATCTTTCAATGCTTTGTTATTAATTTGCCTAATAACTGAATACTAAAAATCCTTCTGTGAACCTTTACTGGTACTGGAAATCTTGTGGCTTTGCTTAACTTCTTTTGCCAGTCTGCCTTGGGGCAGGGTCTCACTTCCCATACTCTTTAACTGCACACAGTTAGTTGTCCTGCCACATACAGATAAATGCTTTCCCTCAACTACTGCACTGTCTTACTTCCAACCTGGACCAGTTGTTACATTTCTTAATGCAAGTATCATATTCTGGCCCTGGTAATTACATGAACCTCACCACTGAGTTTTACTACTTTTTAGGTATTCTGCCTTAGAATACCTGTTTACCAAACAAGATTTGATAACTGGGTTCAGAATTTTTAATGTAGTATAAGCCATGAACATTTTGTGTACAGAATTCAAAAATCAGTTGTTTCTCATTGAAATAAAAAGGTGAGATTAAATAAGCGGTTAAAATGGGTTAAATATCGGTCTTTTACTGTATTACTTTTACTCAGTATTGACTTTGTTAATAAGAGTTGGGAATAAACCATATACATGTGTGGCTCAATACATCAAGTCTAACAAGTAAAACTTCCCCTGTAGAGTCTACATGTAAAGACTGCCAATGTAAATTTTGTTATGAAAACCTGTTATTTGATGTTTTATCTAGTATTTTTATTAACAAATATGTTTTCCTATTTGTGAGACTCCAGTGTCACATTGATGTCTGTCCTGTGGTTATTTCTCAGCGTCACAGAACATGTCTTGCTACTGGGAGTTTAATTACTTTCTTTGTAGCTCACTGTGTAATAGCTGATTTTTACCTTTTAACACTTTTTCTCCCTGTACTTCCAACCCCAGAAGTGCTGTTGCAGTGAATATTCCTTCAGAGCAAACCATTAGTTCTAGTCCTTTCTGTTTTTTTAAAGTAGTATGTGATATATGGTTGGGTCTTATGAAAACTAAAAACCCAGTTACAAATGTAACATAAAGACAAATGAAGCCAAATTTTGGGCCTGGGGATGAGATGGTTGTGAGGATAGGTGGAGATTCTGTGTGGAAAATATGACCTCTTAAGGTTACAATGCTAATAAATTAGAATATCAAACATGAAGTTGTTAATGTATGAATAATACTGACTTACCTCAAATAAGATGTTCAGATTGAGAGTATGAGATGAGAAGTCTGAGTCAATAAAGTAAAATGTGATGGGTTACATTAGCAAAACAAGTGAAGTGGGAGTTACCCGAAACTAGCTCCTGGGCATCATCAGTTCCTCACTGTTGGAGCTACTTTTGTAGCTATGTTTGTTCAACGTTTTCAGAGTTCAGTTTAACAAAATAATTACACAGACTTAATAATCTGAGGCAGATCCTTTCACTTACGTAAACAACATGGGAATAGACTAGTCCGTTAGAATTACGATTTCATTTTACGAAACTTCAATTTATGAAACTTACTATATTCAAATTTTTAGGAGATAATTCTTGTTACCACCTAGATGGTTTATTGTTTAACTTCTGTTAAATTTTCTATATTCTAAATGTCTAAATACTGTTTACTGTTTAACTTTTCAATATAAGGAAATAATATTAGTGCTAAAAGTAACTTTCAGGTGCCATGTAATGAATAGAAACTGGTGATGCTAAAAGCTAAGTCTTTAATTACCTATTTGGAGTTGGCATTGATATCCGAAGCAACAACTTCCTGAATCCATAAAAAGGCAAAATTTGCAGTTTAATCTTTTTAGGATAAATTATCTTAAAGATAATTTAAAGATAATCACATTCTAAATTACTTTTCCAGAATTTATTTCATAATATGGTCTATGTATGTCCTAGTCTCACATACAAAGAAGGTATTGATTTCACACATTTAATACATTTATATTTATAAAGCAACTTGCCTCAAAGAGTACAGGGACATTTTTATGTCATAAAATGTTGAATTAATAAATTTTGTTAGTAAAAGGTATTTTTTTTTACCACTTCACACACTCTAGGATGCATAATCAAAAGGCAGACAAAGATCAGTGTTGTTGAGAATGTGGAGAAATTGGCACCCTTGTTATTGCTGACAGGAATGTAAAATGGTGCAACCATGTTGGAAAAAGGTTGGGCAGTTTCTCAAAAAGTTAAAAATAGAGTGACATATGACATAGCGATTCTGTTCCTAGGTATATAACCAGGAGAAATGAATTCATGTTTACACAAAAGCTTGTACATAAATGTTCATGGTAGCATTATTCATCGTAGCCCAAATCAGAAACAACCCAAATGTCCATCAACTGATGATGGATAAGCAAAATGTGATATAGTTATACAATTGAATGTTATTCGGTTATAAAAAGGAATGAAATGTTGATTCATGCTACAACGTGAATGAACCTTGAAAACACCAGAAGGCCACATATCATATAATTCCATTTATATGAAATGTTCAGAGTAAGCAAACTTTTAGAGACAAAAAGTAGGTCAGTGGTTGCCAGGCCTGGATGAGGAGGAGAATAGGGAGTGACTAATGAACATGGGGATTTTTTAGAGTAATTAAAATGTTTTTAATTAGATAATGGTGTGCAACTTTGTAAATAAGCTAAAAACCACGGAATTGTGTATGTTAAAAGAGTGAATTTTATGGTATATGAATTATGTCTTAGTAAATAATTTATCAGTGTTTGTTTTTCTATATAAAAAGATATTTTTTAATAAAATTGTAAAAAGTTTTATATAATTAATACGAGGATTTTCCAAAAAAGTTAATCACAAAAACTGACATTCACTTTAAAGCTTTACTGTATATTAATGTGAAATGTGCATTGTATGGAACTTCCACCGATCTGAGACTTGAAGTAGCCCATGGTGTGTATCTAATGCCTATCTTCTCTGATTATATTTTGAATGGTATTTTGACTCACTGACAGGAGTGAAATAGCCTTTAAAAAGCATTTTAAAGTTTATCTTACCTCAGAAATGTCAGTTATGAATATTATGTAATAGCAGAAAGACTATCACTGTGAAGTGACTATGCTCTCTGCTTCACTGCCCTGCACATAACTCACATTTCTTCTCCCTAGAATACTTCCCACCCCTTACCTTCTCCTGCCTTACACACACATACACTCACACACACACACACACACACACACACACCCTCTACACAAACCAAGTTAGGTCTCCTTCATATATGTTCCCATTGATCCTAGGGATTACCCTATTGAAGCACTTACTATACTCCATTGAATTTTCATGTTTATTTGCCTGTTCTCCCCAGAAAACTGTTAAGTTATTTTTAAAAGCAATATTTTATCTACCAATATATACACATTACCTAGCATACTGGCTAGCTCAATAAATATTTGAATAAATGAATTTTAATAACATACCTAGCATTATACTGGGTTCATAGTAGCTCCCTGAAAAGATACAGTGTATCTGTATTTTACTTTTCTGTTAGAACACAATCAACCTTAAGCATTTTCAAATTTATAGTATGTGGTGATTTATATGTTAAGTGGAAATGTTTTTATTAGTAGTTATACCTATGGAATGAGGAGAATGTTCCTTATCTGAGTTGTAATAGCCTACTTGTAGGCCTATATTTATCTTCACAGTTTGTACATTTTTTTCTTGTAATATCAAAATATATGTATATTTACTAAGTTTATTTTGCAAATGTTTCAAGAATTTGTAGTTTAATGTGCATATTTCATTGCTGTCTTCTCCATCTGACATTATTTAGACTTAGGATGAAATAGCAAGCTGGGAAACAATGCCATAGATTTAAGAAGACCTATGAAAAGTATAGAAATTAAATTATTCCAAGCAATGTAACTGAAATTTGTTCTTGCCATTTACAAAATAATAGGAAATAATCATTTTGGGGTAGAAGGAATGAAAATAAGGGTAGAATGGTAAAAGTTAATTGATATGTTCACTGGAATTACATATTTTCATACATACACCTACCTAAATTCTTTATAAAAACTTTGCTAAATAAATGTAAATTATTAACTGTACAAATATGGGGGAGTAGAAAATGTAGAAGTAAGGTTTATGAGTATATAAATCATTGAGACTGCTTTCTTTAGAGTGTCATAACCATTCTGCTTCTTTCAGGTACAGAGAACTACAACTTAGTACAGAAAGCAAAGTAACAGAATTTCTCCATCAAAGTAAATTAAAATCTTTTGAAAGTGAGCGTGTTCAACTTCTACAAGAGGAAACGGCAAGAAATCTTACACAGTGTCAATTGGAATGTGAAAAATATCAGAAGAAATTGGAGGTACATGTACAAGCTTTTCTTTCCACATTAGCATGGCATGTAAAGTCCCTAAGTGCAAGAGTTATATTGAGCTTCGTTTCTCCTATAGAATGTGGCACTATGCTGCAAAAAAAAAAAAAAAAAAGGAAATATGTATTTCAGAAAGATGTATACTGAAAAGGAATGGAATTGTTAGGAAACAAAAATAAGAAAAATCTCATTTACAATAGCAACCAAAAATACACAATGACTTGGAATATTTTTAATAAGAACAGTGCAGAATCTATATGAAGAAAACTATAGAACTTCACTGACATGTGAAATGAAACACCATGTTTCTGGAAGGGAATGAAGTATACATTTTTTTCAGTTTTCATCAAACAATATGATATGTTTCTATCTAATCTGATGCCAGCATATTTTTTAACTGAAAATAATTCTATAGTACAACTGGAAAGAAAAACAAATACAGAATAGTCAATATTTTTAAAAGTACTTTTTAAAAAGAAATAATGGAAATATATATCACATTTTAAAGTGTGTTCTGAGGCAAGAATAATTAAGCTGCACACAAAATTAGTTCACGAATGGTATAAAATGCAAAGCCCCAAAACATATTTACATAAATTTAAGAATTTATACATGGTAAAGGTCACATTTCAAATCAGGGAAAGTATGGATTGGACAATAAATGATGCTGTGATAATCATTTGAATATTTAGAGAAAATGGTTGACTCAATACCTCATACTATATAGCAAACTTAAACTCAGATGGATTACTAGGGTGCATATATATATAATATATATTATATACATGTAGTGTGTGTGTGTGTGTGTGTAGCTATAAAAGTATTAGAAGTAAATACAGGTGAGCCAGGTGCAGTGAGTCACGCCTGTAATCCCAGCACTTTTGGAGACTGAGGTTGGTGGATCACCTGAAGTCAGGAGTTCTAGACCAGCCTGGCCAACATAGTGAAACCTCATCTACTACTTAAAAAATGTGTAAGTTAGGTGTGGTGGCACACACCTGTAGTCCCAGCTACTTGGGGGTTGAGGCAGGGAGGACTGCTTAAGCCCAGGAGGTCGAGGCTGCAATGAGCTGAGATGACATCACTGCACTCTGGCCTGGTCAACAGAGCAAGACTCTGTCAAAAATATTTTTTAAAGTAAATACAGATGAAATTATATCTTATGTTTACTTTGGGAATTAATCTGTTAATCTGATGAAGGCAAGGAAAGAAATTATATAGGAAAAATAAAAGCTGAATTTATTTTTTAAATTCATAAAATTTAAAATTCATAAATTCATAAAATTCATAAATCTGGAAAATTTATATTTAAAATTAATATTTAAAATAATATGAATAATATTAAAGGCAAAATAGAAACTGAAAAACACTATTTGTGTTATATATGACAAAGAGCTTATGTCCTTAATTTTAAAAGATATTTTATCAAGGCGACATACTTTCCCCTTCTACATAATAAGTGGGGAAAAAAGGAATGGACCATTTGCAAGAAATGAAATGCAGATTGCTAACAAATAAATGAAAATATGAATTCTCGCTGATAATTAACGAAATATAAATTTAAACTTTTTTTTACCTTTAGGTAGGTCTGTGTGTTGTTTTTAAAGTGCTGGCAAGAGTACCCTAAAGTGGGAAATCTCATGAGTCAGAAAATGAAACAGCCCTTCTGGACATTATGGTAATCTGTGTTAAAGGCCTTAGAAGGTTGACCAGATTGTGAATTTTAGCTCCAGATCAACTGCAAGAACAAACCAGCAATCCTAAGAGGACCCGCAGACCCTCTGAAGGAAGCAGACTGCTCCTGCAGGACCCGGGAGACACCCCAAATATTCTGAGAGGTGGAAAGCCTCGGGCAAGTTTTCAAGCCCAACTCACCCTGGGCCTGGAAACAGACTAGGGGCTGTTGTGGGGGGGGGGCAGTGGGGGTGAGACCAGCCCTTCAGTTTTCGTGGGAGCTGGATGAGGCCTGTGACTGGTGGCTTTCCCCAACTTCCCTGACAACCTACATGACTCAGCAGAGGCAGCTATAATCCTCCTAGGTAAACAACTCCAGTGACCTAGGAATCTCATTCCCATTCCCCATATTAGCTGCAGCAAGACTGACCTAAGGGTAGTCTGAGCTCTGACACAGCTAGCCCTGCCCCCCACCTGATGGTCCTTCCCTACCCACCCTGGTAGCAAAAGACAAAGGACATATAATCTTGGGAGTTCCAGGGCCCCACCCGCTGCTGGTCCCTTTCCATACAGCTGATGCTTTCTGGAAAGCACCACCTCCTTGCAGAAGGCCAACCAGCACAAAAATAGAGCATTAAACCACCAAAGCTAAGAACCTTCATGGAGTCCATTGCACCCTCTGCCACTCCACCGGAATAGGTGCTGGTATCCATGATGGAGAGATCCACAGACAGTTCACATCATAAGACTGTGCAGAAACCCCCAGTACCAGCCTGGAGCTGAGTAGACTCGCTGGGTGGCTAGACCCAGAAGAGCGACAACAATCACTGCAGTTCGGCTCACAGGAAGCCACATCCACAGAAAAGGGGGAGAGTACTACATCAAGGGAACACCTCATGGGACAAAAGAATCTGAACAATGGCCTTCAGCCCTTGACTTTCCCTTTGACAGAGCCTACCCAAATGAGAAGGAACCAGAAAACCAACCCTGGTAATATAACAAAACGAAGCTCTTCAGCGCCCCCCAGAATCACACTAGTTCACCAGCAGTGGATCCAAACCAAGAAATCCCTGATTTACCTGAAAAAGAATTTAAGAGGTTAGTTATTAAGCTAATCAGGGAGGAACCAGAGAAAGGTGAAGTCCAGTGCAAGGAAATCCAAAAAAAAAAAATAATGGTACAAGAAGTGAAGGGAGAAATATTCAAGGAAATAGCTAAAAGAAAAAAAAAATCAAAAATTCAGTAAACTTTGGACATGCTTTTAGAAATGTGAAATGCTCTGGAAAGTCTCAGCCATAGAATTGAACAAGTAGAAGAAAGAAATTCAGAACTTGAAGACAAAGTCTTTGAATTAACACAATCCAACAGAGACAAAGAAAAAAGAATATGAGGCCGGGCGTGGTGGCTCAAGCCTGTAATCCCAGCACTTTGGGAGGCCGAGACGGGCAGATCACGAGGTCAGGAGATCGAGACCATCCTGGCTAACACAGTGAAACCCCGTCTCTACTAAAAAATACAAAAAACTAGCCAGGCGAGGTGGCGGGCGCCTGTAGACCCAGCTACTCGGGAGGCTGAGGCAGGAGAATGGCGTAAACCCAGGAGGCGGAGCTTGCAGTGAGCTGAGATCCGGCCACTTCACTCCAGACTGGGCGAGAGAGCGAGACTCCGTCTCAAAAAAAGAAAAAAGAATATGAAAATACGAGCAAAGCCTCCAAGAAGTGTGGGATTATGTTAAACAACCAAACCTAAGAATAATCGGTGTTCCTGAGGAAGAAGACAGTTCTAAAAGCTTAGAAAACGTATTTGGGGAAATAATTGAGGAAAACTTCCCTGGCCTTGCTAGAGACCTAGACATACAAATACAAGAAGCACAAAGAACACCTGGGGAATTCATTGGAAAAAGATTTTCACTTAGGCACATTGCCATCAGGTTATCCGAAGTTAAGATGAAGGAAAGAATCTTAAGAGCTGTGACAGCAGATTTCTCAGCAGAAAGCCTGCAAGCTAGAAAGGATTGGAGGGTCCTATCTTCAGTCTCCTCAAACAAAACAATTATAAGCCAATAATTTTGTATCTAGTGAAACTAAGCATCATAAATGAAGGAAAGATACACTCATTTTCAGATAAACAAATGCTGAGAGAATTCACCATTACCAAGCCACCACTACAAGAACAGCTAAAAGGAGCTCTAAATCTTGAAACAAATCCTGGAAACATATCAAAACAAAATCTCTTTAAAACATAAATCACACAGGACCTATAAAACAAAAATATAAGTTAAAAATCAAAACAATAAAAAGTAGACAGGCAACAAAGAGCATGATGAATACAATGGTACCTCACATTTCAATGCTAACATTGGATGTAAATGGCCTAAACGCTCCACTTTAAGAAGGTACAGAACCGCAGAATGGATGAGAACTCACAAACTAACTATCTGCTGCCTTCAGGAGACACACCTAACAAATAAGGACTCAAATAAACTTAAAGTAAAGGTGTGGAAAAAGACATTTTATGCAAATGGACACCAAAAGCGAGCAGGGGTAGCTATTCTTGTATCAGACAAAAAAACTTTAAAGCAACAGTGGTTGAAAGAGACAAAGAGGGACATTATGTGATGGTAAAAGGCCTTGTCCAACAGGAAAATATCACAATGCATCTAATACTGGAGCTCCCAAATTTATAAAACAATTACTAATAGACCTAAGAAGTGAGATAGACAGCAACACAATAATAGTGGAGGACTTCAGTACTCCACTGACAGCATTAGACAGGTCTTCAAGACAGAAAGTCAACAAAGAAACAATGAATTTAACTGGCTTTAAACTGTACCTTGGAATAAATGAACATAACAGATATAAACAGAACATTTCATCCAACTGCAGAATACACATTCTATTCAACAGCACATGGAACTTTCTCCAAGATAGACCATATGATAGGCCATAAAATGAGCCTCAATAAATTTAAGAAAATTGAAATTATATCAAGCCCTCTGTCAGACTGCAGTGGAATAAAACTGGAAATCAACTCTAGAAGGAACCTTCAAAACCACACAAATACATGGAAATTAAATAACCTGCTCCTGAATGAGCATTGGGTCAAAAATGAAATCAAGATGGAAATTTAAAAATTGTTTGAACTGAATGACAATAATGACACAACCTATCCAAACCTCTGGAATACAGCTAAGGCAAAGCTAAGAGGAAGGTTCATGGCCCTAAACACCTACATCAAAAAGTCTGAAGGAGCACAAACAGACAATCTAAGGTCACACCTGAAGGAACTAGAGAAACAAGAATAAACCAAACCCAGCAAAAGAAAGGAAATAACCAAGATTAGAGCAGAACTAAATGAAATTTGAACAACAACAACAACAAAAATACACAAGATAAATGAAACAAAAAGCTGGTTCTTTGAAAAGATAAATAAAATTGATAGATCATTCCAGGCATGGTGGTTCATGCCTGTAATCCTAGCACTTTGGGAGGCTGAGGTGGGCAGATCACCTGAGGTCGGGAGTTGGAGTCCAGCCTGACCAACATGGAGAAACCCTGTCTCTACTAAAAATGCAAAAAAAAAAAAAAAAAAAAAAACCTGGGCATGGTGGATGGTGGTGCATGCCTGTAATCCCAGCTACTCAGGAGGCTGAGGTAGGAGAATTGCTGGAACTTGGGAGGCAGAGGTTGCAGTGAGCAGAAACTGCACCATTGCACTCCAGCCAGGGCAACAAGCGAAACTCCATCTCAAAAAAAAAAAAGACCATTAACAAAAGTAACCAAGAAAAGAGGAAAATCCAAATAACCTCACTGAGAAATGAAACAGGAGATATTACAACTGACACCACTGAAATACAAAAGATTATTCAAGGCTACTGTGAATACCATTACACATATAAACTAGAAAACCTAAAAGAGATGGATAAATTCCTTGAAAAAATGCAACCCTCCTAACTTAAATCAAGAAGAATTAGATACCCTGAAAAGACCAATAACAAGCAGCAAGATTGAAACAGTAATTTAAAAATTACCAAAAAAAAAGTCCAGGACTAGATGGATTCACAGCAGAATTCCAGCAGACATTCAAAGAAGAATTGGTACCAATCCTTTTGACACTATTTCACGAGATAGAGAAAGAAGGAACCCTCCCTAATTTATTCTATGAAGCCAGCATCACCCTAATACCAAAACCAGGAAAGGATACAACCAAAAAAGAAAACTACAGACCAATATCTTTGATGAACATAAATGCTAAAATCCTTAACAAATACTAGCTAACTGAATCCAACAACGTATCAAAAAGATAGTCCATCATGACCAAGTAGATTTCATACCAGGGATGCTGGGATGGTTTAACGTATGCAAGTCAATAAATGTGATACACCACATAAACAGAATTAAAAACAAAAATTATATCTCAATAGATGCAGAAAAAGCATTAGACAAAACCCAGCATCGCTTTATGATTGATACCCTCAGCAAAATCGTCATACCTTAACATAGTAAAAGCCATCTATGACAGACCTACAGCCAACATAATACTGAATGGGAAAAAGTTGAAAGCATTCCTCCTGAGGACTGAAACAAGACAAGGATGCCCATTCTCACCACTCCTCTTCATCATGGTACTGGAAGTCCTAGCCAGAGCAATCAAACGAGAAAGAAATAAAGGGCATCGAGATCAGTAAAGAGGAAGTCAAACTGTCCTTGTTTGCTTACCATATGATCGTTTACCTTGAAAACCCTAAGGACTACTCCAGAAAGCTCCTAGAACTGATAAAACAATTCAGCAAAGTTTCCAAATCCAAGATTGATGCACACAAATCGGTAGTTTTTCTATACACCAACAGCGACTAAACAGAGTCAAATCAAGAACTCAACTCCTTTTAGTATAGCTGCAAAAAATATATAAAATACTTAGGAATATTCCTGACAAAGGAGTCAAAAAACCTTTACAATAAAAACTACAAAACACTGCTGAAAGAAATCGTAGATGACACAAACGAATGGAAACACATCCCATGCTCACAGATGTGTAGAATCAATATTGTGAAAATGACCATACTGCCAAAAGAATCTACAAATTCAGTGAAACCCCCATCAAAATACCACCATCATTCTTCACAGAGTTAGAAAAAAACAATTCTAAAATTCATGTGGAATCAAAGAAGAGCCCACATAGCAAAAGTAAGACTAAGCAAAAAGAACAAATCTGCAGGCATCACACTACCTGATTTCAAACTATACTGTAAAGCCATAGTCACCAAAACAGTGTGGTACTGGTATAAAAATAGGCACATAGGCCAGTGGAACAGAATAGATTACCCAGAAATAAACCCAAATACTTACAGCCAACTGATCTATAACAAAGCAAACAAAAACATAAAGTGGGGAAAGGGCATCCTTTTCAACAAATGGTGCTGGGATAATTGGCTAGCCACATGTAGGAGAATGAAACTGGATTCTCATCTCTCATCTTAATACAAAAATCAACTCAAGATGGATTAAGGACTTAAACCTATGACCCGAAACTATAAAAATGCTAGAAGCTAACATCAGAAAAACCCATTTAGGCATTGGCTTAGGCAAGGATTCCATGACCAGAAACCCAAAAGCAATTGCAATAAAAACAAAGCTGGTTAGGTGCAGTGGCTCATGCCTGTAATCCCAGCACTTTGGGAGACCAAGGCAGGCAGATCACATGAGGTTGGGAATTCAAGACTAGCCTGACTAACATGGAGAAACCCCATCTCTACTAAAAATACAAAATTAGCCAGGTGTGGTTGCACATGCCTGTAATCCCAGCTACTCGGGAGGCTGAGGCAGGAGAATCACTTGAACCCGGGGAGGTAGAGGTTGCGGTGAGTCGAGATCGTGCCATTCCACTGCAGCCTGGGCAACCAGAACAAAACTCCATCTCAAAACAAAAAACAAACAAAGCTAAATAGCTGGGACCTGATTAAAGAGCTTTTGCACAGCAAAAGGAACAATCAACAGAGTAAAC
>NW_012123376.1:2577510-2585094 GCF_000951035.1 Colobus angolensis palliatus | reverse complement strand
ATTATTTGAAAAAGATACTTGCACACACATTTATAGCAGCACAATTTACAATTGCAAAATCATGGAACCAACCCAAATGCCCATCAATCGAGTGGATAAAGAAACTGTGATATATATATATATGGAATACTACTCAGCCATAAAAATGAATGAAGTAACAGCATTTGCAATGACCTAGATGAGACTGGAGACTATTATTCTAAGGGAAGTAACTCAGGAACGGAAAACCAAATGTCGCGTGTTCTCACTGATATGTGGGAGCTAAGCTATAAGGATACAAAGGCGTAAGAATGATACAATAGACTTTGGGTACCTGGGGGGAAGAGTGGAATGGGGGCAAGGGGTAAAAGACTACATATATGGTGCAGTGCATACTGCTCGGGTGATGGGTGCACCAGGATCTCACAAATTACCGCTAAAGAGCTTACTTGTGTAACCAAATACCACCTGCACCCCTAATAACTTATGGAAAAACAAATAAATAAGGGCCATGTGGCTTTAAAAAAAATATTGACTGTTGGTATCAGAGCCTGTAGTCTCTGCATCAGTAGGCAATATACCAAGTGAGTGGTATTACTCTTTCCTCAGCTTTTAAATATTAAGTAAACCCCCAAAATAAAATGGAAAGGAATAAAAAGCTGATCCAGTAATTTTACTTGAAGGAATTGTATCTAAGGAAATAGAGATACGTATAAAGGTTTATATAAATGATGCATGTCGCAGCATTATTTATTATGTAAAAATTGGAAGTAACTTAAGTGTCCAACAGTAGATGAAGTTTTCAATTAGCATATTATAAATAGTGTATTTTGCTGTGTCCATGCACTGCATGTTCTTGGGTATTTTAGATTTGGGGAAAAGGCTAATTAAAAACATGGAATGAAGGATGCAGTTGTGAAATTAGTATGGTCTTGACTATGGTTTACATGTTCAGTAAAAATCAATATACATAGAAAAACATTCGAAGGAAATAAATCCTTTTTTTTTTTTTTTTTTTTTTTTTGGAGACAGTCTCACTCTGTCTCCCAGGCTGGAATGCAGTGTGTCACAGTCTCGACTCACTGCGACCTCTGCCTCCCCAGTTTAAGCCATCCTCCCACCTCAGCCTCCTGAGTAGCTAAGATTGCAGGCATGCACCACCACACCCAGCTAATGTTTTTATATTTTTAGTAGAAATGGGATTTCACCATGTTGGCCAGGCTCGCCTTGAGCTCCTGACCTCAAGTGATCCCCCTGCCTCAGCCTCCCAAAGTGCTAGGATTACAGGCATGAGCCACTGTGCCCAGCCAAACATATCCAGACACTAAAGTTTATTTATAAATGGTGTAATTATGGATGATTTTTATTTCTTCATTCTCCCCCCTAGACTAAGGCCTTTTTAAAAATATGTTACTAGGTCTCAGCCAGAGCCTGGCACATAGTTAATTGAATTGATAGTATGCAGTACTTTGTAACTGAGCATCTGTTAGGCAATAAGCATGTGCTGGGCCCAATTACACACACAAATTTTAAGAATTGATTCCTATCTTCAAGAAACTAAGAATTTTGAACAGGGCTTTGAATAGAGCTTTCTGTAATGATGGAAATGTTCTATATCTGCACTATCCAGTTCAGTAGCCACTTGCCACCTGTGGTCATTTAGCACTTGAAATATGGCTGGTGCACTGAGGAATCAAGCTTCTTTAGTTAATCTTAAATCTAAAATTAGCTACATGTATTTAGTGGCTCTGGTATTGGACTGCAAGCTCTAGACAATTAACCAGAGCATCCGCATCCTTACTGTTGGGCAGTGGTAGAATTTGAAAACTTTTCTCCTTAGTTTTATCATAAAAGAAAAACGGAAGGTCTTTTCTGCCCAGATAGAATCTCTTCTAGTGGTATTGGGTAGGGATTGGCCTGTGGGCTTTAGGCTCAACAGACCTAAGATTTGAACCCAGTTATTCACCACATTCTGGATAAATTACTCATTTTCTTTGGGAATAATAATAGCAGCTGCTTCATAATGTTGTTGTATCTGTTTGACTCGTATAAAACAACTATTTATGCTCAGTACCAATTCATAGAAATCCTCAAAATGTTGTTTTGATGCTATAGAATTTTGTTTTAGTTAAGTTGGGAAATGCTAGGAAAATGAAAGTATCTTTTCCCAAAAGATAATTATTTGTTGGGTAAAAGATAATTTTTTTTTCACTTTTCAGATCCCACAATAGTGTGCCCACTAATAAACTCAAGCATTTTAATCTTCCAGTTTTCCTTTCTGTATATGAAGATTTATTTTACAGTTACAAAAATATGAAATTATAGGTCATTAAACAGAAACTACAATGCAAAGAAACAAAGTTATTCAATTACAAGCCTTTCTCAATTGAAAATCAGGTATTAGTTTCCCCCAAATTATAATGCAATTCAATTACAGGATAGATATCATAAAATACAACTGGTTTGTCTTTAATTTGAAAATACATATGTTGCATCCGTTTGTCATTTATCCAAAGTACCAAGAATTTTTTTTTTTTTTGAGGAGGAGGAGGAGGAGGAGTCCTGCTCTGTCACCCTGGGTGGAGTGCAGTGGCGCCATCTCAGCTTACTACAACCTCCATCTCCCAGGTTCAAGTGATTCTTGTGCCTCAGCCTTTCAAATAACTGAGACTACAGGTGCATGCTACCACAACCAGCTGATTTTTGTGTTTTTAGTAGAGACAGAGTTTTGCCATGTTGGCCATGCTGATCTCAAACTCCTGACCTCAGGTGATCCACTTGCCTCATCCTGCCAACGTGCTGGGATTACAAGCGTGAGTCACCATGCCTGGCAAAATACTTCTTTTTTAATGGCATTCATTTGACATTTTAAGACCACATAATATAGAAAATACACTTATAATACTAGGTGACAATATCCCTTTACACAGCTATATGCACTAGATTTTTTTTAATGTATACGGTGAGAATAAGAGATTTTGAAGAAATACACCATAAAGTTAAGGAAGGGGTTGTTAACTAACAAATCAGCCTTACTCATTTTAATGTTTTATTTCTGCTTTTTTGTTCTAGAGAAGTTATATTGTTTAATATCGCACAACTAGTAAGTGACTGAACTGGGATTAGGCCTTAATACCTGACCAACCTCACTTTAAAACCCATACTTTTTTTTGTGTGTGTGTGACAGAGTCTTGCTCTGTCACCCAGGCTGGAGTGCAATGGAGTGATCTCAGCTCACCGCAACCTCTGTCTCCCAGGTTAAAGTGATTCTCCTGCCTCAGTCTCCTGAGTAGCTGGGATTACATGCGCGCACCACAATGCCTGGCTAATTTTTGTATTTTTTGTGGAGACAGGGTGTCACCATGTTGGCCAGTCTTGTCTTGAACTCCTGACCTCATGATCTGCCTATCTTGGCCTCCCAAAGTGCTGGGATTACAGGCGTGAGCCACCACACCCAGCCCAAATCCCATACTTTTAACCACCACAATATTTAATAATATTTATTACAGTAATTTCTCCAAGATTACACTTCTGGAAAGTACTCTGATTAGTGAAACTAATTAAAGGGCCTCAGAAAATAAAGCCTTAGTGAAAAACATAAAAAATATATTAAATATATATGTATGTTTAAAAAGACATAAGCAAAACGTGTAGATGGTGTCTACTTCTGAATCAAATCAACGTTCAGTATTTACAACTTTTTTCATATACTTTCTTCAGAAAAATGCTGTAGAGTCATAATCTGTTGCAGGTGATTCTCCCACACATCCTTTTTTATTCCGTTTAGCTGGTTACAAACAAAATTGATTTTATAACCTCCAAAAAATTTCAGCTTGCAGTTTGCAAAGGATTCTCATAGACCTGTCCACTTGGTCTTTGAATGCAGGTGACTGGTAATTATTATGCTTTGTTTAAAGGTCTTATATGGAAAAACACCTTTCTAAAACATGTTATGGTTCTGCCTTGAGAAGACAGGGATTATTCATTTATCATTGTGTCAGCAGTGCTTAACATAGTGCCTCTCTCATAATGAATCCTCAGTAAATACTTGATGAATGAATGGTTTGATTAAGAATAATGTAGTATCATCATTTGAATATTTTGTTGGGGGGGTTCTTGAAAGTATTTTTAAGACAATTCTCATTTATAATTAATTTATAGAGAAATAATTTCATGACGGTAAAGATAATGGATTTTTTGGGCTTTTACCCAATATTCTCATTGTTAACTTGGGGATGATTTATTTTTGCTTAATTATTAATTGGCAAGGGCTCCCAAAATGTTGGTTTTATATATTTGTCTCTGTTTAAGGCAAAATTATGATTTTGTATTATCATTATTTAATCTTTGTATTATCATTCAATTAATACATGTATTATTCAAAGGAAGGAAAATTTTACTGTGAGAACTTTATATTTAATGGATTCCTAAAATTAATGGGCTTATTTTATGTATCCATGTTTAAACTGAAATGTTCATGTATTGATTTTTACTAAAACAAATCTTTAATATTATAGTGTACCATGGGTCCAGTAGTCAAGTTCTCTTTGGCTTTTCAGAAGCAGTAGTAGGTTTACTTATAACAGCCACTCAGACAAATCCACAAAAACAGAAAATTCTGTAATATGGGGTACTAGTGGTATTGGGAGATACCCCACATCAGTAGTTTCTCAGGACCTCTCTTTTCATGTTATGAAGATATTTTTTAAATTATATCTCTCATAATGCTTTTAAAATCTCTTCTTAAAATAATACCTTATAAAATATCCCATCTTCAACATTTTGATTCCTTATCCCTAATCACTTCTCCTGTTTTTCTTCATGTGGTGTTTTTGCTGGGGGAAGTGGGATACAAATGAAAAAGTGTCAGCTGTGCTGTGGGAATAGTCATTTAACACTGCCTTTACTGGTTCTCTTTTTTGACAGTGGAATTAGTATCATCAGCTTCTTAATGAATTACATCCCAATGTAATGAACTCCACTTAAGCTCCAGATAACTTCACTGAGCAGTGATTTTTTTTATAGTGAATTAACAAGTTTCTAGAAAACACATTCCCAACAAGCAAAAATAAAGAAGAAATAATCTAAAACACATTTTGTTTTTTCTGACCCAACCAGAGCCACTGGAAATCACCATAAAAATGTTGTTCCCATTTTATTCCTTCTCCACTCTCCAAAGGAATGAATATGAAGAGTGAGGGATAATGTTTTGTTTACTTTAGGGGAAAGTTTTGCTGAAAATTGAAGGAAATGACCTGAAGTGAATTAAGGAAAATTATAATTTCTGCTCATTGAGAACTGTAAATAGGTTTTCCTTCTGCCTTTTGCCACATCACAGAAAACACATAATCATACACATTTTGTAACGTGAACTTTATGGCATTAGAGAAAATAGTTATCTTTAAAAGTGTTTAATTGTAGAGAATTCAAGATAATTAAATTAGTGGAACTCAATTTGCACAAACTATTTCATGCAGAATTGTCATATATTTCTTACAGTAGCAATATTACTTTTCAACACTATGTTCTAGGTACTCTGCTAAGCACTGTAAATTTATCATCTCATTTAATTTCTTTCAACAGTGTTTTAAGGTCAGCCTATAAAGAATAAGTAATTGCCTGAGATCACAGCTAGTAAGTGTCAAAGCCATATTGAAATCCAAATTTTTCTGGCTCCAAACCATATTCTTCAGTGTAGTAGTCGGTTGCCTCTCAGGAAACAGTATATTACTTATACTGTATTAGGAAGCAGGTGTAATACCACTCCATAATTTAGTCTGTAATAGTAAGTAAACGTTCTAGGTAATTGGAATTTAAGCATTAAAACATTTCCTTATCACTAGAGGCATCTTTTTAGTTAATTTGTTGTTGTCATCATGGTGTTTCCTTCAATGAATCACCATTGGAGTGTAGGATTTTTTGCTTGTATACAAAATGACTCCAATTTCCTTGCTTTTGCATCTCATTTTTAATGTGTTTTAATTGTTCACAAAGGCATTTTCTGATACTGCCTCAAGCAGCACTTCACATTTGCCTTTTTATTTCCTGCTTTGAATTTATGACTGTTCAGAAAACCAAAAATATTATTAAGATCATAGTTAGGGTAGATTCAGTAAGCTCTGATGGAAAATTGAAGGATTTATTGTCAGCATATCGTTTTTACAAACAACTTTGTAAGCCTCTGTCAGATAGTTTTGATTGCCAGGTAAATGACCTCTATGTAAATATGACATGGTATTTTTTTAAATTCTAACAAGCAAATGCTAATATTACTCCTATAATTATTCCTAATTTTAAATTCATTTTTTATCCAGCTTATAAAATAAGGATAAGGTACTTCATAATTTTCCGTTAAAAACAACTGAATTATTTACCTTAGAAATAAATATATTTAATTTCCTCATTAGTCATCTTAATTGAGCTACTTTCTCTTAACGTTTAAATAAAAAAATGCCCTGTGTATGTCTTCACATCATGTGTTTCTCTTAACTGTGCACCTATTTAATTCTGCCTTTGTAACCTAAAATTCTTAGGTTTTAACCAAAGAATTTTATAGTCTCCAAGCATCTTCTGAAAAACGCATTACTGAACTTCAAGCGCAGAACTCGGAGCATCAAGCAAGGCTAGACATTTATGAGAAACTGGAAAAAGAGCTTGATGAAATAATAATGCAAACTGCAGAAAGTAAGTCTCCCCACACACACACGGGCAACATTTTTTTTCTGGCAACAAAAGAAGCCTGACATTATTTCTATAACTACCAGGCACTGTGTAATCTTAGCACTTCAGACAGCCAAGGTGGGCAAGTCATTTGAGGTCAGGAGTTCGAGTTCGAGGAGACCAGCCTGGCCAACATGACGAAACCCCATCTCAAGGGGTTTCTAATCTACTGGGAGAGATGAACATAATAACAAATAATTAGAGTAGCAAGATAAATGCTATAAGCAAGAAATATGCAGTTCTCAGTGGAAATACAAAAGAGATCATTAATGAATCCCACCTTTAAAGGAGGCGAGGAATATCTAAGAGGGGAGATGACACTGGAATTAGTCTTTTTTTTTTTTTTTTGAGATGGAGTTTCGCTCTTGTTGCCCAGGCTGGAGGCTGGAGTGCAATGGTGCAATCTCAGCTCACCTCAACCTCTGCCTCCCGGTTTCAAGTGATTCTCAGCCTCCGAGTCGCTGGGATTACAGTCATGCACCACCACACCCACCTAATTTTGTATTTTTAGTAGAGACAGGGTTTCTCCATGTTGGTTAGGCTAGTCTCAAACTCCCGACCTCAGGTGATCTGCCCGCCTCAGCCTCCCAAATGCTGGGATTATAGACGGCCACCATGCCTGGCCTTGGAATGAGTCTTGAACTACAAATAGAAATTCATTTGATGGTATTGTGTTATCATCTTTGATCTTTAATTTCTATTTTCCATTTTTCTTGTTTTCCCCTCTTGTTACGTTATCTTCCTGTCTTTTCCCTAACATTAATAAATATTTTAAATTAACATTTCACCGTTGGCTGTGATGTTTGCTACAGTACATTATTTGTGTTCAAAAGTCAGATAACTGTGACATTCTTATAAAAATGGGTTTATTTATTTATTTTTTTT